>NW_022681459.1:305586-425586 GCF_009764315.1 Trachypithecus francoisi | reverse complement strand
TTTAATTTTGCAATTGCATTTTTGCTTTTTCTGAATTGGAATGTTTTATTACTGTGTTTTTCATCTGATCCTATTGTTGTTTTCTTGATTTTTTTTTTTTTTTTTTTGAGACGGATCTCGCTGTGTTGCTCAGGCTGGAGTGCAGTGGCACAATCTTGGCTCACTGCAACCTCCACCTCCCTGGTTTAATGGATTCTGCTGCCTCAGCCTCCCGAGTAGCTGGGATTACAGGCATGCACCACCATGCCCACCTAATTTTTGTATTTTTTATTCCTGCTCCGGTTTTTGAGATGTAATTTTTCTTGCATTCTAATGAGAAATACCTGTGTATCTGTTAATAGATAATAGATATCTTTGTTGATTGTATTAGGTGATGATTTATTTCTGTTATATTTATCACCAGGATCCTACTGGTTTATTCCTCATTACTCTTTCTAGGGCCAGATAAAATTGACTTTAGCTTGGAGTGGACCAGCACTTTGGATGTATTGATTGGTATTGATATGTATTAAATTCTTGTCAGAATTCCAGGTGGTGGGAAGGTGGATGTATAGATTTCCTACACAATTTGCACAGTGTAGCTTGCTTTCATATTGCGTTGTGTTTCAATATATTTCTCTTCCTCATTCTCTGATATTTACAACAAATGAAATAATTTTTCCAAATATCTCTCAGCTGTTAATATAGGAATGGAATGCAAGTCTTACTTCTCCTTCATTGCCTTCCTTATTTTTCTTCATCTAATCAATTGTGACAATATTGTGAATATACTTGAAAACTAGAATTATTGTAGGAAATGCATGTTATCTCAGTATTAAAATAATACATGTTACCTCTTGTTTTGCTATGTTTTTCTGGGATAGATTCTTTAAAGTGGAATTACTGGCATAAAGTGCACTAATACTTTTGTTAATTTTTGGTATGGATTGAAAAATTATTTCCTAAATATTCTTATCAAATTAAAGTGCTAGAAGCAGTATGAACATATACTATCATCTGGAAAAAAACACTGTGGGGATTATTTGCTTATCGTGAAAAAAATAGAATCACAAAAATCTGCGAAAAAGAAAACAAAAGGCAGTCATCATTTCATCATCTAGCAATGACTCTTACTATAAATCTGGTTTAGTTATTTTATTTTCTGCCCTAGTTCTTTCTAGGGTAGATAGATAAGTATATAGGGCAATATATAGACAGATAGTTAATAGTGATAGAATGCACACATGGATGAAAATACTATAAGGATGAGATTTAAGATGTTTTACATTTTTGTCCCATTATACATAACCCAGTGATTAATGTCTTTACACTTATTACAAATGGTAAGTCATAGAAAGAAAATTAAGAAAAAGATTTGTTAAGTTTATGTGTACAGTAAACACACACATGTAAAATTTCAAAGGAATGTTGTATCAACTTATGATCTCAACATTCATGTTATATTAATATTTATTATTTAATTTTCTAAAACATTTTAAATTTTATGAGGAAAATATTACTTTATTGTTTTGTATTGATGACCAGTTAGGTTAAATTTATTTTATTCTAATGCTTATTATACAAGGACTATTCTGTAAAACTTTTGTTAAAGCTTATGATCAATTTATCGACTTTGATTAGTACCCATTGCACTTTATTAACAATCTTACTGTTTTCACTCACACCATTATTGTTACATTTTGTACAGATAAAAATCTCTTCTTAAATTTTTAACCAATCACATTTGTATTTTCCATTACTTTTAGTTCAGAAAATCTTTTTACATAATTAATGCATTACCTTAAACATTGCAGTTGCTCAGTAAATTATGTTGAAGGGCTAATGAAATGAAGTCCTCCCTACACTCCACATTTAATTCTGTTCTTTGCAACAGCAACAGGAGTAAACTATTATCCCAGTACTTAACTTGATTGACATTTTTTTATTTCAGAGAATAAAAGACCATGCCTTGAATTCTCTCATCTAAGTATAAAGGATTCCTTCAGAGATTTATTTATTCCAAGAATAGAGATAATTCTGATGGTGTATACAAGGAACAACCTAAACTGTGCTGAGCCACTGTTTGAACACAATAACTCACTTAATGTTAATTTCAACACACAAAAGAAAACAGTCTGGCTTATTCATGGATACAGACCAATGGGCTCCATCCCATCATGGCTTCAGAACTTCGTAAGCATTTTGCTGAATGAAGAAGATATGAATGTAATTGTAGTTGACTGGAACCGGGGTGCTACAACTTTTATTTATGATAGAGCGGTTAAAAACACCAGAAAAGTTGCTGTGAGTTTGAGTGGGCACATTAAAAATCTTTTGGTAAGTCTTGGAATTTTATGTATTATACATGCTATACAATATACAGTGTGTTACATTCAATACCACAAAGTGATAATAAACGATATACTTTTCCCCATAAGCATTAACAATTACTGGTTTCATATACTAATGTATGCAGCCATCTTTTCTTTGTCTGCCTAAATGAATAATTCTATACCTAGAAAAATATCCTGTGTTATTTTTAAAACATTATATTAAAATTTAGTAGTTATTATGTTTTATTTAAAAATCTTCTGAGATTTCTTTTAACTCTACCTATACCAACCTCAGAATAAAATAGTTATCCTATGTGGTGGGTGGGGGAAATAAACTTTACAATTATTACATTCTTCAAGTATCTTTAAAAATATATGGCTAAAATATTGGCATATAATTAAGTGTGAATCTGTAAAAATAAAGAAAAAATCCTTTTTTCTTTTTCTTTTTTTTTTTTTGAGACAGAGTCTCACTCTGTCGCCCAAGCTGGAGTGCAGTGGCACGATCTTGGCTCACTGCAGACTACACCTCCCAAGTTCAAGTGGTTTTCCTGAGTAGCTGGGATTACAGGTGCCCACCACAATGCCCAGCTAATTTTTGTATTTTTAGTAGAGACAAGGTTTCACCATGTTGGCCAGGCTGGTCTCGAACTTCTGACTTCAGGTGATCTGCCCACCTCGGCCTCCCAAATTGGTGAGATTACAGGCAAAAAATCATTTCGAAAAGTAGCATACTTCTGTCAACTTTGGAGGCAGACCTCAGATTAATTCAAGTCCCTGCTCAGGATTTGAATGGATCAAATAAAGTTCAGGCCAGTTCTATGTTATCTGTATTGTGAATGATTTTTGTTTACAAAGTCAACCCTTAGGGAGATCCATGTCGATCCTAAAAGAAAGTAGGTAGTAGTGGGTATTTGAGAGAAGGATGGGTGCTTTCTGGTTTGGGGGCATTATTGGGCTTGAAATTTGAACTTGAGTTGTGTTGTGCTGAACTTTCCAGACTCTGCTAAAAACTGAACAAATAACAACATTTCCAAGAAGCAGTTATGTGTAGTGGCCAGGGGTCAGACTGGATGGGTTCAAAGTATATGTCCCTTTTTTATCATCTGTAATTTTGAACAATTACGTAGCCTCTCTGTGCTGCATTTCCTTATTTGTAAATATAGAATAACAAAATGTTACAAAAATATTTATATGAATATTGAATTAATATATATGTGCTTAATCAGTGGGTGACATTGAGTCATCGTTGAGTAAGATCAACTTTCATTATTATTTTTACACCCCCAAATTTGGACAAAACAATACCGTTGCTGTAGACAGACAGAGGAGATAATTGATTCAACCATCCCCACCAACAGACTTAATTACATCACTGATTTTTCCTGATGTTACTGGTGTTTTCTCAACTAATGAATGTGTGCCTCAAAGTGTGGAGAATGTGAATGTTAAATAGAAATATTTAGGAAAATTTGTAATATTAGATAAAATTCTAACAGTGCCTTTGCTTACAGAGGCTTCATATTACAGAGGAAGATTTAAATGACCAGCAGCATTGGAGTCTTGAGAGATACTCCCTCCTGGTTTGGGGAATGGCTGTGAGATCTGAAGGAAATCATAACCTTGTGCCTTGAAAGCCTGAGTGTAGTTTTTCATTAGTGGCAAGTGCTCCACATCTTTCTGTAAGCCATCAGACATGTCACTGTGTGGGCTGGACCATGATCTGCCCACAGGTCTCACACTAGCTCCCGAAGAGTGTGGTGGAAGTACACTCTCATGTAGTCTCCTATTTCCCCTCCTGGAGCTGAGACTAAGAGTTGTTCAGACGTCGGCCTTGGAAGATTGGAAGCATCACTCCTTAGCTGGTGATCAGGGGAAGTCACCTAAAATCCATGAAATTAATTTTATCATCTCTGAAGTGAGAATTATTATTCAACTTTTGTGAATCTTCCTAAGGTTTTCGACACAACCTGATCAGATAAAACACAAAAGCAAATTAGCATAAATTTTGGAGTGGGATCTAGGCTTGTGTTTTAGTCCATTTGGGCTGCTATAACAAAATACCATAGGCTAGGTAGCTTATAAACAACAAAAATCTATTTCTCAGAGTTCTGGGGTCTGAGACATCCAAGAAGAAGGCATCAGCAGATTCAGTGTCTGGTGAGGGCCCAGTTCCTGGTTCATAGATTATGCCTTTTCACTGTGTCCTCACATTTTGGAAGAGTCGAAGGAGATCCCTCAGGTCTTTCTATCTGGGCACTAATCCCTTTCATGAGGGTTCCACACCCTCCCAACCCACAAGAAGGCCTCACCTCCAAATATCATCACCTTGAGGATTAGAATTCCAACATATGAATTTTAGGGAGATACAAACATTCAGTCCACAGCAAATTGGAATCTATCTTTTCATCTTATGAATCCATGTGGCTTTGGGAAAGTTGTTACTTCTGACACTGTTTCCTTAATAAAATGGGAATTGATCCAATGTTATTTATTTAGCATTTAATAGGTGCTGCTGACAGTTTTAGGCATTAGGATAAAAATGAATAACTCATAATGAAGTTGGAAGTATTAAATATGAACTTTATAAGGTCCATATCGAAGTAGCTAGCAGAAAGTAAACACCTAGTAATGTTGATTATTATAAAACACTTTGCTTATTAATTGTATTTTGCATATACTGTTCTGCATGAGATGATACAATTTTAAAATAAAAATTGATATTGAAAATGAATTTAAAAAATCAAATATTTTAGGAAAAAATTGAACAAAGATATAGTCGTTTTGAAATTGTAAAGTCTCTTTCCCTATATCCTCAAAATGAATTAAGCCAGAAAAAATAATGAATTTTAAAATGTTGATATATGAGGGAGGCATGATTTGTTATTACTTGAAATGAATACTGTAATATTGCCTTTTTAATTGCAGAAGCATGGTGCATCTCTTGACAATTTTCATTTCATAGGTATGAGCTTAGGGGCTCATATCAGTGGATTTGTTGGAAAGATATTTCATGGTCAACTTGGGAGAATAACAGGTAAAATTATTTTTATAAAATTATTACTTTAGCATACTTTTAAGTCTCAGAAGTTACTTTGCTAATTTTTTTTTCTTTTTCCTTTTTTCTTTTTTTTTGAGACAGAGTCTCACTCTGTTGTCCAGGCTGGAGTGCAGTGGTGCAATCTTAGCTCACTGCAACCTCTGCCTTCTGGGCTCAAGTGATTCGCCTGCCTCAGCCTCCTGAGTAGCTGGGATTAAAGGCACCTGCTACCACACCAGCTAATTTTTGGTTTTTTAAATAGAGACAGTGTTTCACCATGTTGGCCAGATTGGTCTCGAACTCCTGACTTCAAGAAATCTGCCCACCTCGGCCTTCCAAAGTGCTTGGATTACAGGCATGAGCCACTGTGCCCAGCCACTTTACTTAAAATTTAGTGGGTACAATAATTACTCAATAGAAATTATGTACAAACATTTATTATTTTCTATGTTATATTTAAATATTGGCTTTGTTTTAGTTAGACTCTGAAGTTTTGTTAAGCTCTAAACAGAGCTTAAGGTACCCAAATGGAAATGGGAGAAAAATATATATATTTCTGTAGTCCCAGCTAAATTTTAAGGACATACTATCCTAAGAATACAGAAGTAAATGTGACCTATTGAACAAAAATACTTTGTGTATTAGCTAAGAATATAACTATTTACTTACTTATCACAAACTGATGCATTTCAACTCTCTAAAAATTTTTACTTGAATGCTACAAAGGAATCAGGAGTTGTATCCAATTTGAGGGGCTCTGGGTCCCCCTTCATACTTCTGTAACAAAGTTACTGCATCCAGAAAACTCGGTCATCTAATAAGGCTGACATGGATTTTCATTCTTTCCTCTATGAGTGGTAGTGATTTTAGGAATAGGAGGATAATATTCCTTTCAACCAATTTACCTTTTTTGTTTTGAAAAAAAAAAAAGCAATTATTCATATATATGGCCATAAAAGACTTATAATAACTTTAAGTGTTGATAAAAGAAAATACTGTCTTTAGTTAAGTTTCAAAGAAGGGGGAGAGAGGTGAATAACATATAGATAGTTACCTTTACAAACCTTAAGCATATCCTTACTTAACTCTGTTTAGTTTTAATGTTAACAAACGTGTGAAAACAAATTAACTGAATGAATGTAGGAGGGTCAAGAAGTAGCAATTTAGCCAGGATTTATTTATACAAAGTTCCCTAGTGCTTAAAGCCCATTCTATTTCAAAAACCATACTTGCTCAGTTTGTACTTAAATTGTGTTTACACGTACTAGTCTAGTTTGAATGGCCCCAAATACCAGGCAATCATCAGGGACTAAAAGGCCACCAAACATGGAGGTTCTACATCAGAATAATTTATAGGAAGACAGATGATTCTGTCTCATTCAGTCAAGTGGGTTAAATAAAATGGGGATAATAGAGGTGTTTGAAATGAAAAACATTATATTTTACTTTCAAATATCTTTTTAAGATAATTGTTTCTTCATTGTATAGATGTTCTCAAGAAACTGAATTTTATCTTCTCTCTCCGCTTTTTGACAGTTCCCAGAAAATCATGAGCCTAGAATTTTTATTTAGAAATTAGGATACCTCAGAAATAATATTCACACTCCATGGAATTTAAAATATATTTTTCTTTTCTTAAGAGTGTGTGGGAAAGTCTTATGAGAAATGGATAAGATAACATGGTTTATCCCATAGCCCAAATTATATTTGGCACCTGTAAAAGCTTTTCAGGTCTACAGATAGATCTGGAGTAAGCTAGTAAGGTACAGAGTTCAAGAAAGAACCAGATGGTATTCATTTTTTTTTCCTTCAGGAGAAATAGTTGTAGTTATTATTAAATGTAAACTACTGTATTACTCCTAATTCAGTCTCACATAAAAATTCTTCAAAAAATCCTACAATATTTTGTTGTGGCTTAACCTGAAAAGTTCTGAAGGTTAGTAGTAGTATTCAAATAATGAAATTACTTGCTGTTCATCCACTTTCATTTGTTTTTAGATATGTTTTTGGATAGGTTTAAACTAAAAGTATAAATGCTTTTTATGTTTATAATGTAGTATTAATGGAAGTATGCAATGTAAGGAGCTCTGTAGACTTGATTAGACTGATAGTTTCTTTCTTGCTTTCCAGGTCTTGACCCTGCTGGGCCAAAGTTCTCCAGAAAACCACCATATAAAAGATTGGATTACACTGATGCAAAGTTTGTGGATGTCATCCATTCTAACTCCAATGGTAACAAATCAGGATTTATTACCTAATTATTTGAAAATAAAAAGGAAAATGTAGACCCTGGGCAAGGGGATAGCATAAGAAGAAAAAACATCATGGATAAAATGATTTTAAATCTGTAATTATAGAATGATAATATTTCCTAAGTAATATTTCTTAGGGTTAGTGATTTCCTGCATTGTCAAATGGCACTCTTTGACTTCAGTTTGCCTCCTTCAGGTTTCAAGATGTGTCATGTCATCCTAAAACACTGAAATAAATAACTAAGAGTTCGTTCTGTTCACGCTGTTGACAATTTTATTGATTTGATCACATTTTCCCCCATGTTTAACGTTCCTGATGTATTTAGGTTACCATTCTACCCACTTATTTTCCTGCTATGATATATATTAACTAGAACTGAACACAGCATTTCAGCCACACATAAAGAATAGTCTTCCTTAAATGTAAGGAAATAATTTTTCTGTTGTTTTTAATTATCTTAGCTGAAAATCTCTAACAGGGTATTGGATTTTTGGCCAGAGTAAAACTGAACAGACACTTTTAAGAAACAGACTGTCTTCATGCCTTTCCTGATTTGAATTTGTTGATACTAATATTTATTGAGCACTTCCTATACATTAAGCAGTGTAGTGTTTTGAGTGCTTGTATTAGTGAATCCTACTAAATTTCCATTAGATAGATAACAACTATCATTCCATTTACAGTTGAGGAAGCTAGAATAAAGGTTGTAAGGTCAGTAAGTGGCAGAGTCAGAATTTGAAATCATATGTTTTGATTCCAGATGATGCGCTTAACCAGTATATTATTCTTATAAACTGAATCAGGAGAGGATATGGTGCTCAGATAGAGACAAGGGCAGTGACACTAAGATTGCTCCTCTGAATTAATCTTGTGGTAATCTATACTACCATACTAGGGTGTGTGTGTGTGTGTGTGTGTGAAATACGTAAATGCCATAGACGCAATTTTTCAACCCCCATGACTACATGTCAATAGATTGAGACTCTAGTGGTAATTCTGCTCCTTATTTGGAATCTATTTTCACCTACTTCTATAAGCAGTCAAAACCAAAGGAGTCATAGTTGTAGTGTTATCCAAACCTCTCATGTCTTTATTATCTCCAACTCTTTATATCAGCTTGGCACATCCACATACAATATACCTATTGGCCAATTAATCTGTAATCTCTTGTCTGAATTTTTTCTGAAACTCTAACTTATTGGGGGAACCCACCCCCAATATTTCAACGTAGGTTCTTTCTATTTTCCATAAGTGTTGGCCATCTGAGAAATAAAGAGAGACAGTATAACGAGAAGAATTTTACAGCTGGTCTGCCGGGGGTGACATTACATGTTGGTAGGACTGTGATGCCCGCCTGAACCTCAAACCAGCAAGTTTTTATTAAGGGTTTTAAAAAGGGGAAAGAGGCTGGGTGCCGTGGCTCATGCCTGTAATCCCAGTACTTTGGGAGGTGGAGGCAGGCAGATCACAAGGTCAGGAGATTGAGACCATCCTGGCTAACACGGTGAAACCCCATCTCTACTAAAAATGCAAAAAATTAGCCAGGCGTGGTGGCGGGCGCCTGTAGACCCAGCTACTTGGGAGGCTGAGGCAGGAGAATGGTGTGGACCCAGGAGGCGGAGCTTGCAGTAAGCCGAGATTGCACCACTGCACTGCAGCCTGGGCAACAGAGCAAGACTCCATCTCAAAAAAATAAAAGGGGAAACAGTGTAAGAACAGGGAGTAGGTACAAAGATCACATGCTTCAAAGGGCAAAAAGCAGAACTACCGATAAGGTTCTATGTTCAGTGGAGCACGTTTTTTCTTGACAAACATCTTAAACAACAGAAAATAGGGTTTGAGAGCAGAGAACTAGTCTGACCACAAATTACCAGGGCGGAGTTTTTCCCCACCCTAGTAAGCCTGAGAGTACTGCAGGAGACCAGGGCGTATCTCAGTCCTTATCTCAACCACATAAGACAGACATTCCCAGGGTGGCCGTTTATAGACCTCCCCCCCCAGGAATGCATTCCTTTGCCAGAGTATTAATATTCTTTGCTAAGAAAAGAATTTAGCAATATCTCCCCTACTTGCACGTCTGTTTATAGGCTCTCTGCAAAAAGAAAAATATGACTCTTTTTGCCCAGCCCCACAGGCAGTCAGAACTTATGGTTGTCTTCCCTTGTTCCCTAAAAGTCACTGTTATTCTGTTCTTTTTCAAGGTGCACTGATTTCATGTTATTCAAACACACATGTTTTACAATCAATTTATACAGTTAACACAGTTATCACAGTGGTCCTGAGGTGACCTATATCCTCAGCTTATGAAGATAACAGGATTAAGGGATTAAAATAAAGACAGGCATAAGAAATTATAAAAGTATTATTTGGGAACTGATAAATGTCCATGAAATCTTCACAATTTATGTTCCTCTGCCACTGCTCCAGCCGATCCCTCCATTCGGGGTCCCTGACTTCCCACAACACTAACTTCAATTCTGCCTATGGCCTTTTGACTTAGCTCTTCATACTTCTTATTATTTTTGTTTGCATTTTTTACTTATCCTAATGAACTGTCTTGGATTTTCTTATATTCTCAACATCTTTTGATGATGCAACCTATCAGATCTAACCTGCCACTAGAGGCCACATAGTTGGAACATTGGATTGATCTTTATGACTATCACAAATAAGAAACACAGATTTTTGATATTGCATATGTACCTGTCCTGAGAAATTTCTGAATTATATGTGTGGACTCAGCACATACCTGGTGAACTGCCTTTTCCTTGAATACTAGACAATGACCACATCTTCTACTTGCCAATAATCCCCATTTTTACTCAGTTATGAGTGTTCAAAAAGCCATGTGGCCTTTCAAATTTGTGGATTAGATAATTAGGGCATACATTCTTGTTGAGATATTGGGGAAAATTATGAGTCCAATATCCAAAAGATAATTGCTTTTGAAACCCTCATATTGGGTTTGCAAAACATCTCATCTGTTATTCTTGTCTGGCACTCCAAAGGACATTACAGAATCATGAGTAAAGCTGAACAAACCAGCCTTCTTATGGTCTGCAGAAAGCTTCTAGTTATCTGAGTTGCCTCTGCCAAAATCACATTTACTGAGTTTTTGTTTAAGTAGATTCTGAATTGTTAGAGCTCCTAGTTATCTGACAGAAGCAAACAATAGCCTTCTTTGTAGGAAATTCACATAATTCAGTCTCAAATTAATTTTACAAAAACAGTTTAAAATAAATGTTTAGCATCCAAGATAGCCAGTCACACTTGAAGCAAAAATAATAAAGATTAATCTTCATTTAGATGAATGATAGTGAATTGCAGAAAAGTCCATCATCAAACCATACAAGTTTATTTAAATAAGGTGAATAAGATTGACCAGAGTTACAATTGAGTTCTCATCAGAAACAATGGAATATAGGAAACAACAGAATGGTTGCTTCCATATGGTGAAAGGAAACAACTGCTAAGATAGTATCCCAATCTGTTTCAAGAATAAATGTATTTTGTTTCAGACAAATTTAAACTGTCTGAAACAAAGTACATTTATTCTTGAATGTATTTGTCATGAGCAGAAAGGTTACTCTTCAGATATTCATGAGCAGAATGTATTCTTCAGGCAAAAGGAGAATTATTCTTAGATTGTGGCTATTTAGGAAGGAAGAACAATGAACCAGTTAAATCTAAGCATATACTGATGGCATAAAATACTGTTACTAATTTTTTATGGATTTGAAATATAGAGAAAATTAAAATAAGCTAAAATAGCATATGATTTTGGGCTATAAATGAATTTCAAGCTTTCTGCGTTCCTTTCATTGTATAGAAAGAAGCTGAAAATGACCTTCAATAACTGAGGTTCATAAGTATAGTATTCCTGTTGAATCTTTAGGGTATCTAGCAAGAAAAGAATAAAAGAGTACTTCCAGGCTAATGAAGGACAAACATTGAATAAACTTTTTATGAAGTCAAAAGAAGGTAAGAAAAGAGAGAAAGAATGCATAAAACATCTAAAGCAAATAGAAGGTAGATAATAAGATAGTAAAATTAAACACAACTATATAATTAAGATAAATGGACTTATGCTCTAATTAAAATATTGTGGTTGTCAAACTTGATTAAAAAGATAAAATCCAACTCATTTATTAAAGACATATATAAAAGCAAGGAAGCAAAATATTTGAAAGTAGAAGGGTGATAAAAAATATGCAAATATTATCCTCCAAATGGTGATAAATCTATATTAGACAAAATTGATTTTATCATACAAACTAATAAAAATATGGATGGACTTTAAAATAATAAAACTTTGAACTCACAAAGAAGATATAACAATTCTAGTTTGTATGCACCTAATAACACAGCTTCAAATACGTAATGCATTATTAACAATAACACATTACAAAAAAAGGCAACTGTATAATCATAGTGAATAATTTTGATTAACACAATTGATCTCATAGACATTTATAGAACATTACACTTGAGAACTGCAGAATTTACAGTCTTCTGAAACACACATGGATATTTTACCTAGAGTTAACCATATACCGAGCCTTAAAAAAATGCTGAAACATTTCGATATACCTAATGTAAATGACAAGTTAATGGGTGCATCACACCAACATGGCACATGTATATATATGTAACAAACCCACAGGTAGTGCACATGTACCATAGAACTTAAAGTATAATAATAAAAAAAGAAAAAAGAATACATAAATAAATATAATAGAGCTATGAGGGCATTAGCCAAATGTAACAAACAAACAAAAAAGAATTGAAAGCAAATAAAAATGTTCTGGAAAAAAACCAATATTCTCAAACATTTCAAAGTGTAGAAATCATAGAGTAATCTTCTTTATCTTTAATGCACTTAATCCAAATAAATAACAAAAATATAACTAAAATCCATACGTTTTAGAAAGTGAAAAATCACACTTAAAAATAGCTAATGAATACAATAATAAATAATATAAATATGAAATATTTTGAATTGAATATTCACATTATTGCATATTAATACTTTTTGGATTCAGCAAAAGTTCATGTCTAGATGTTAATGTATAGTTTTGAGTACAGCTATTTTAAAAGGCTGAAAATCAATCACTAATCTAATAATCTTGAAAAATTAAGAATTAAACAATATAAACACAACAGAAATGAAGAAAGAAGCAAATATTAAACATACCAAAGAAATTAATGGAATAAAAATTATGAATTGCAGATGCTTTAAAAAGCCAAAATTTGCACTTTAGAAAAGATAAAAATTAATTATTATTTTAAAATTTATTTATATCACTTTTGCCTTCTTTCCATACAATGAAAGGAACATAGAATGCTTGAACTTCATACATCTCTTATAAAAATAAATTCTTGGAGAGAAAAAACAACGAAAAGAGAAGACGCAGCTAGTATCAGTAATTACGTGGTTCTGTTTCCATCAACTGGATTCTGAAGCTGAAAAAAACCCTTGCACTCATGTAAAACACAAAAATAATTTCCTTGTGGTATGCATAAATGTGAAAGAAAAATAAATGGTTTATGATTATTTTTAAAGCCTTCATAACACTGGGATAATGAATAATATTTTCCCAAAGTACACAAAAATCTCTAACCCAAATGAAAAGATTAAAATGTCAGATTATATAAAAATTGAGAATGTTATAAATATTTGAAGAATGTGAACAGCAAGCCATAAAAAAAAAAGCAGGAAAAGAGATAAAGACCCACTGTCAGTCAATAATAAAGACAAAGATAACCTCGTTAAGAAAAAGTCAGGACATTAGGAAGGATACATCTGAATAGGCAATAAACGTATAAAAAGTTCTTAAAGTTAGAAACAAATACAAATTAAAACCCAAATAAGAAGCCATATGCTTAAAATTCAAAAGTTTGACAAGAGCATTTATTGGCAAAGATGTGGTACAACTATTCAGCATTGTGTATTAAATCAAAGATACTCATATTCTATAACAATTCCAGTCCTAGGTATATAACCAACTGATGTACCTTCACGTATGCTTTAATATATATGTTCAAAAGGTTCATAGTTTGAACACATTAGCCCCAAATCGGAAACAACACAAATGTACCACAATAGGATAATGGAAAAATAAACTGTGATATGTTCATACAATGAAATACTATATGACAATAAATTACTGTTTTTACACCTGACAATGGGGATTAATAGCACAAACATAGTAATAATCTAAAAAGCCAGAAACAAAATCATACATAAAATATGAGTAAGTTCATATTTTTTTCAAAGGGGAAATCTAAACTATAGGGTTTTGGGAGTTATCCTTAGCAGGTAAAGAAGAAAAACAGGCTGAGTGCAGTGGCTCACACCTGTAATCCCAGCACTTTGGGAGGCCGAGGCGGGGGAATCACGAGGTCAGGAGTTCGAGACCAGCCTGGCCAGCATGGTGAAACCCCATCTCTGCTAAAAATACCAAAAATTAGCTGGGCATGGTGGCACGTGCCTGTAGTCCCAGCTACTCGGGAGGCTGAGGCAGGAGAATTGCTTGAACTCAGTAGGCAGAGGTCACAGTGAGAGGAGATCATGCCATTGCACTCCAGCCTGAGTGACAGAGTCAGACTCCATCTCAAAAAATAAAATAAAATAAAATAATAACAACAAATGATTTTCTTTTAAAAAAGAGGATGGGTTAGTGATTAGGGGACAGAAAGAAACTTGTGGCTGGGTAAGGGCACAATGGGGGCTTCTAGGTGCTATTTCTTTACATGAGTGTGGTAGCCCCATGGCTGTTTGCTTTATAATAATTAGCCTATAGATTTATGTTGAATGTTCTTTTTCTGCATGTGCCTTATATTTTACAATAAAAGGAAAATTAAAAAGTCATAGCTGCTCTCCCCACCCTTCTTGAAACTAAGAGAATGAATGATCTAAACAGACCAAGCTGCCCCCCACCCATCTGATAAAAGGGAAATAACAAGCCTGAATCAAGGGCTGCTTGTAAGTTAATGACAAATTTCTTTTTTTCCCCTCTGATTCCTAAGGAGCGCTGTTGGTTTGAGTCTCCTTCAGTGGCAGATTGAAGAAAATGACGGTTCCAAACTGGAAACCCCTAGTCTTGGAACTCCATGTGGAGTTCAAATATGAGGAAATTTCACAGATTTCTAACACTGTTATTTTTTTTTTCTTGTTTTTATAACTCCCCTCTCCCCAGCCTCAGTGTACATGCCCAGTGTTCTAATGTGCTACTAACAACTCATCAGAGGTTCTGTTACATCCTAGAACTAAGTCAAGTTGCAGCATCTAAACCCTTACTGTCAGAATCATCTATTTATCTTTGTTTTATACTAAATCTATGATTGATCTCTTTCATGAGTTCACTGTGTTGTAGGAAATCTTTTGTGCCCCAGAATAAAGCATTGTAATCTTATTTGGCAGCACAATTTTGTATCAAATCACAGTCCTGAGTATTCTGGGCTTGCTAGCCCTTTTCACTGTTAAGGCTTCTTAACATGTGCTGGTAACCGGCTCAGAATCAGTACATTCGCCAGTGCTCCAATGATCTACAGGGCTACACAAGCCCTTGAATCAAAGCTATGAGTTTCATGTCACTCTGACTCAAACTGCTCCAGCCGAGGCAGCTTAGTTTTTAGATTTTTTTCCAGTTAGTGCATCCAGCACCAGCAGATCTTAAAAATTATGACCCAAAGTGAAAGCAAATCATCACACTGATCGAAAAGGCTCTGTAGGACTTGGCTTCCTTTGCTCCGAAGCTCCCTGTTACACGTTAGGCTTCAGCCACGCTGGCTTCTTCCCCGAGCATATTCACACAAATATCCACTGGGCTCACCGCCTCACATCCTTCACATTTTTGCTCCACTCCACCTTCTTCAAGTAGCAAATTCCTTAACCAAATAACTTAAACATGCAACTACCACCCTCACTAGACCCTTCCTGTCCTCTTATTCTGCTGAACTGTTCTCCGTAGCACTTATTATTGTTTGACATACTCTGTATTTACTTGTTTATTATGGTTTCCTTCCACTATAAAATATTTGTCACTGCAAGTTATTTTGCTCTATTTCTTTTTTCACTTATGTGTTCATACCACAAAAAACTGTGACTGACCCATAGTAAACTGGTGACTGGCAAACATGTTAAATTTATGAAATATACTTTTCATGAAGAATTTATAGAAGTAAACCTTATCTTTATAAAAACACTTATTTTCAATTCTAATATTTAAAGAATAACTTTGAATGGATTTTATAGGATATTTTGTTTTATGCAAGCTATTCACCTGATTATATACACATTATGATCCTTGGGTGCTTTTCTTCTCAGGTTTAGGCATTCGAGAGCCCTTGGGACATATAGATTTTTATCCAAACGGAGGAAAGAAACAACCTGGCTGTCCTAAATCAATTTTCTCAGGTATACTGACAGTATTTTTGAATGAATTACATAATATTTGAAATGATGAAAGAAAATAACTTACTTTTCCCCTCTTCATCTGTAGGCAGTGTTTTGATTTCATCACCATTGCCCATGACTCAGGAGAGTTATTGGTTAACAGTGGTTTAATCTGACCATGCTTAGTTCATAAAGGTTACTAGTAGACATCCATTTGGTCATGGATGAGACCTCTTATATTATATTTTTAATAATTTTAGATCATCATTTTAAACATTAGGAGAAGTTGTAAGTCACTGAGGAAGCACACGTAGCTAAAGTATCATATAATAACACTTTGATCTCAGGATTTAATCTTAACCATCACAATATTACTGTACAAAGAAATTTAAAATCTCTTGACATTTGATTGTTCTGTACATAAAGATAGCCGAGCAGCTTCCCCAAGTGTGGAATTTGGTTCACGTCAGAGCCATTGCAAGAAATGTTCTCAGGTCCACAACGGCAGCTGGTCAAATAACATGTGACCAAAGGCCTCTGTAGCAAAAGAAGTTTGGTGAAAAGGATGAGGATGTGCAAGGTTGGAAAAGAAAAGGAAGGTAATAAAGTTTTAATGTCACCTGGTTTCATGATCATCTTTGTCATTAGGTGGAAACGTTAGGAGTACAGGATTAGAAGGAAAAGATGTGTACACTAGTGATTAAGTATAGTAGCACTGTGTAGAGCTTGTGAAACACTGAAATGAAACATTTTTGCTGTGTTAATTATTACTTTAAAAATTTATTATAAATCTCATGCAAAAGACATACTAAATTTAAGTTTTCATTGGTACTATTTGTTTAGTGGTTTGACATAAAACTGTGTATTATAGTCAGTAATATTCATAAGGTACATAGTATTTAGCAAAACTTCATCTGTGTTTTTAAATGCACTTGAACATGGATTAATACATCTACAGTTCTTTGCTTTTTTTTTTAACTCTTAAGGAATTAAATTCATTAAATGCAACCATGAGAGAGCAGTTCACTTGTTCATGGCATCTTTGGAAACAAACTGCAATTTTATTTCATTTCCTTGCCATTCATACAAAGATTACAAGACTAGCTTATGTGTGGACTGTGACAGTTTTAAGGAAAAATCATGTCCTTGGCTGGGTAAGAGAGATTATTATAGTTACTATCATTCTTATTTAATATGAATAACATAATTGTTAGTATTTTCTACTGGAAGCTAAACTGTGTACTGTTTACTTGTTAATAAATGACCATTTTATGGAAAAAATATCTGTAGAGATGTGGTACAGAGTAAATATATCATTCCCTACTAAACATTTTTAATATATTTAATGAGAGGAACATGATCAACTGCCTTTATATGTTCAGTGTAGTGGGCAGATTAGGTGGCTTTATAATGATCCTTGTTTCTGATGTACAAAAATATCTAACTATCATCCAACTATATTTTCACTTAAAGAAAGAAACTTGCACAGTCTTGGCAACACCGAGGTGTGTTTTTGTTTGTTTGTTTGTTTTTGTTTTGTTTTTTGGAGGTCTTAGGAACAAGTGAAGAGGTGTGAGCCATGGTTAGCTTCTCATTTGCTATCAGCAAGTAGACATGAAACATGGTTACATGGTTCACACCTTCTAAATGGATAAAACTTGCTAAGAGCAGTTCGGTATTGCTACTTCTGATAACTAAAACCTGCCAATAGGAAATTATAGAGAAAAAATCCACATAAAAATATAATATTGGAACTGGAAAGAATTTCAGAGGCTGTTTACTCAGGGTTTTTCAAAGAGAGCACCAGATCCAAGCATGCCGTGAGCATGTAAACATCTGGTCAGTATCGTGGCAGAATTCTCCAGAGATGTTTCCAAAGCCCAAGGGGTTCAAGGAATGGGTAGTGATCACAAAGGCTAAATTAAACCAAATTCTGAAGCACGATTAGCACGCATTGAGAACACCCTAGGAGGGGTATGCACCGTTCAGGCATTGCCAATTTGATTTTTCTCATAGACTTTTCTGTCTATAAGACATCATGTGGGATTAGTTTTCTTCAAACCTCCTGTTGTGGATTGCTTTTCTGGTCCCATCCTTCTTCCATGTAATAAGAAAATTGTAAGCCAGGGTGAATATATAAATTACGTAAAGGCATAAGTTAGAACTTGAGTAAAACCTCTGAATTCTTAATTTACTATTCTTTCTACCATATTCAAATCTCAAATTTGGAGGTAGAAATATGGGAACAAAGAAATACGTGAAGCATATTAAATATATATTAATATAAAGTTTATTTTATAAGTAATTTTTATCAATATATCAACATATTACAATAAATATTCTACATGTACACATAATATATTTATCTGAAATATGTATATTATATGCACAATATATAGTACATGTAAAGTATACCTATACTGTATATATATATAATACTGAATTTAAGAGTTGTTATTGTAATTAAAATAAGTGAAATGCTGCATTATTTGAAAAAATGTTTTTTAAGCTATCAAAATCCACAACGATCATGATGATGATTATACACACTGATCTTTTAGTTACTTTAGTGATTTGACATTTTTGTTATTTGATGGAAATCCAATTTCTAATGTTCTATTTCTCAAATCTCAGGTTATCAAGCCAAGCTACATAAAGATGTTTTGAAAGAAAGGATGAAAGGAGGACCTGTTAGGACCACTGTGTTTTTGGATACTAGTGGCATATATCCATTCTGTAGTAAGTTAACACTTTTAACAAATAAACAAATTTTTAGTTTTTTTACACTAATCTACATTTGATTCAAAGTGTTCTTTGCACCCACTCAAATTCCATCATGTTCGTTCAGGCAAATTTAAAATTTGCTATAGCCCGTGGGACAAATTCAACTAAGGACTTGATCTTTTTTTAGATAAAATGGAGAGACGCTTGGGTAATATTTTCACAAAGAAACAATCAAGGTTGCACTCCTTCATCCTAAATTTGCATATTGCCCTTTTCACCTCTAGAGTTATTTTGGCATATAACATATTAAGGAGCCATATATATATATGTTATGAACACCCATTTGGAAATCAAAACTAGATTATTAATATATAAATATTAAAAAGGACAAGAAAGTAGTAATCCTCATAATACATTCAGAGTCAGACAAGAGGAGAAAACTTGTAGAACAAGAGAGAATCTCATAGAAATATAATAAATCATTAGATTTATAAGGAAGTATTAAAGCAAAATTATTCTGTTTGGAAATGAAAAACTAGAAGTGGTTTGCAAATAAAATGAGTCCTTTTATGTGAAGAATCTTATGGAGGAAGTTTTGAATTACTGTCATTAATTTTGATTACTGAGAGATAAGTACTTAAAATAGATTCTCATAAAATATTTTAGGTCAGTCATTTTTAATGTCTTCCAGTCACAGTCACTACCAACTTCAATGTATTATTCTCCAAACATTAGTGATATGTCCTATCAAACAGAATCGGAGCTGTCCATTTTTCAAATTAAAAATTTTATTGAGTTAATCTTATTGAGTTAAGTTTAGATTTACATGTAGACATAAGAAATAATACACAAAGATACTGTATATACTTTAGTTTCCTTAAATGATAACATTTTGCAATGCCATAGAGTAGTAGACATTGGTACAATCCACCCATCTTAATCGGATTTCCCTATACATCTGCCTGTGTGTGTGACTATATGTGTATTTGGCTCCATACAAAATAGTCACATTTATAGGGCTCTGTATCTACCACCACAGTGAAGATGCTGAACAGTTTATCACCCCAAGGAATCTTTGTGTTGTGCCTTTATAACTACATACCCCATCCCCCACCTGTTGGTTTCCAATCCCTGGCATCCATTCATACATTTCTAGAACTTTGTTATTTCAAGATTGTTATATAAAGAGAATCATCCAGCATGTAACCTTTTTAATTGACTTATTTTTTCATTCAGCATAATTCCCTGGAGGTTGATCCCTGTAGCATGTATCAATGATTCACTATACTTTTAGTCACTGAGTAGTATTCCATAGTAATATATCCAGAGATATGATATAGATATCAATATATATCGATCTATCTATCTATCCTTAGGGATAGAGATATATTCCCATGGAATACTACTTGGTGACTAAAAGTATAGTGAATCATTGATACATGCTACAGGGATCAACCTCCAGGGAATTATGCTGAGTGAGATTATATATATAGAGAGAGAGAGAGAGAGAGAAATACATATATCTCTATATTATATATCTATATTATATTAATATACATAATTATATATAATAATATATAATATATATCTATATTGCATCTATATATTATCGATATCTATATAGTAGATCTATTTCTATATATAATATGTAATATATAGATATATCCATATATATAATATACATATATAACATCTATATTATATATCATATATAATAGATATATATCTATAGATAAAGATACATTACTATGTACATATATTAAAATATTATGTATAACTATATATTACATATATATCTATAGGGATATATATCTATATATAGATACTATATGGATCTATATATAGATCCATATACATATACATTTCCATAGATATAGGATGTACCACCATTTGTTTAACCAGTCACCTGTTGAAGAGCAGCTGGGATGTTTTTAGATTTTGGCTATGACAAATACAGGTGCTTGAATATTGTGTATTAGTTTTTGTGTGAATATGTCTTCATTATCTGTCATAAATTCCCAGGAGTGTTATTGCTGGGACAGAAACTAATTGCACATTTAGCTTTGAAAAAATTTGACCTTTTTTTTGGAGTGACTGTACCTCTTTACTTTATCCCAATTAAAATATAAGTGATCTAATTTTTCTGATTTTTTTTTTTTGAATTTGGTGTCATTATTTTAAAAATTCTTATGCATTCTGACAAGCATACAGTGATACTTCAGTGGTTTTAGTATTCATTGCCCTGATGACTATGAATGTTGACTATTTCTTCTACTTATCATCTTTGCTGAAATGTGTATTCATGTCTTTTGGACATTTTTCAATTGGGCTTTTCTTCTAAGCTGTTGACTTTTGATAATTCTTTATATAATTTCTAAACTAGTCCTTGTCAATATTTGATCTACAAATATTTTCTTACAGTTTGTAACTTGTCTTTTTATTCTGTTTCACAAAAGCATTGGCAGAGAAAAAGTATTAGTTTTGATGAGGAGTAATTGATCATTATTTTCTTTTAGGTATGTATCATGCTTTAAGTGTCAAGTCTAAGAACTCTGTGTTGAGCCCTAGGTCCTGAGAGTTTTCTCCTATAACTTTTTTTCTAAAAATAATATAGTTCTATGTGTTACATTTACATCTGAAATCTATTTCTATTTAGTTTTTTTATAGCTCCAGCATCATTTGTTGACAGGTTCTCTTTTATTAAGTGCTTTTGCATCTTTATCAACAATTGGTTAAAATGTATCTCTGTAGATAGAGATATATAATATAGATATCAATATGTATCGATATATTTATTGACATATTTTTTGTACCTGTTTGTGTTGGGTCTATATTTTGATCTGTGTACTTTTTTCATTTATGTATGTGTTCATTTCTTTTTCTAGTACCACATAGCTTTTAATTAGTGTAGCTATATAGTAAGCATTAATATCAAGTAGACTGATTATTTCCTCTTCATTCTTCATCATGATTATTTTAGATCTTCTAGTGCATGTGCATTTCAATATAAATTTTAGCATAACCTTGTCTATATCTGCAAAAATTTGTCTGAGGTTTCAACAGAAATTACATTAAACATGTCTTTCAATTTGGGGAGAGCTGATATCTTTACCATGCTGAATATTCTAATTCGTGAATATGATATGTCTTTCCATATACTTTGATTCTTTGGTTTCTTCAGTCAGCATTTTATAATTTTCAACATACAGATCCTGTGCATCTTTTGTTATGTGTATACCACATATTCATTTTGGGGAGGAATTCTAAAATGTATTTCTAAATTTTGATATCTCCACATTCATTGTTATTATATAGAAATGAGATTGCATCTTTTGTGTTGAATTTGTTTCTTGGGACCTTGCTGAATTCATTTATTGTTTCTAGGTTAAAAAAATAGATTCATTGGAATTTTCTATGTAAGCAATTATGTTTTCTGCAAATAAGAATGCCCTTATTTCTTCTATTACAATCTGTTTGCATTTAATTTTTTAAAATCTACTTATTGCAATGGCTAGAACTTCCAGTGCTATTTTGAATAACAGTAGTAAGCACAGATACCTTTGCCTTAGAGAAAAAAAAATCCAATCTTTTGCCATTAAAGTGTGATGTGACTTATAGTTTTTTTTGTAGGTACACTATGAAATTGAGTTAGTTCCCCTCTATTCCTAACTTGCCAAGAATTTTACCTCATAAATATGTGTTGGATTTTGCCATATGCTTTTTATGCATAATTGATATGATCATATAATTTTTTTCTTTAGTTTGTTGATATGTTGAACTACATTAATTGATTCTACAATGTTGAAAAAGCTTTGCATTCCAGTAATAAATTCTACTTGGTCTTAGTGCATATTTTTAAATACATTGTTGAATTTCAGTTGTTAATATTTTGTTGAGAATTTTTCTAAGTCCATAAGAGATATTTGTTAGTAGTGTTCCTTTCTTATTGTCTTTGTCTGGTTTTGACATAAGAGTAATAGTGTATTCATATTACTATAGCAATACAACGTCATAAAAAAAAAAAAGTGAGCAAGTTTTCCCTTCTCTATTGTCTGTTCTGGAAGAGATCATGCAAGATTTCTGTTAATTCTTTAAATGTTTGGCAGAATTTTCCAGTGAAACCATTTGGGTCTGGAGATTTTTTGGGAGGAAGTTTTACTACAAATTTAATTTATTTAATAATTTTAGGACGACTTGGATTATCTATTTCAGCTTGGTTGAAGTTTTGTAGTTTGTAGTTTTTGGGGAATTGGTCCATTTATTTTAAGGTGTTGAATTATGAGCAGCAGGTTTTTAAAATTATCTTTTTAATGATTGCATCATCTTTAATAATGCCTTTTGTTTTATTTCTAACAGTGATTTGTGTCTTGATTCTTTTTATTTTGTCTGTCTTGCTAGAAAACACGGTTTATCAATTTTATTGTTTTTTATTCAAGAATCAGATATTTGTTTAATTTTCTATAATGTTCTTTTATTAAATTTCATTAATTTCTGCTTAATTCTCTCTCTCTCTCTCTCTATATATATATATATATTTCTACACACACACACATATATATATTTCTACACACACATCTTTTCTTCTACTCTGTTTTGGTTTATTTTGTTCTTTTTCTATTTTCTTGAGGCAGAAACAAACTATTGGCCTGAGATATTTCTTCATTTCTAATGTAATCATTTAGTCTATGAAATTTCCTCTCAGTACTGCTTGAGCTGTGTCTTATGTGTTTTGATATATTGTATCTTTTTTATTCTGTTCTATGTATTTTTTAGAGAACTCTTCTTTGACCATGGGTTATTTATAAGCATGCTGTTTAATTTCCACTGTTTAGAAATTTTCCTTTTGTCTTTCTGTTACTGATCTTTAGTTTAATTTTATTATGGCTAGAAATCAAACTGTATAAATTTTTTAACAACGTCCTGAGGTATTTTTAGTAGTAAAGGATTGATTGCTTTCGGCTCATGCTTCATGGGTACTGGCAATACATGTGTATTCTGCATTTTTGGGTATAATATAATATTTTGTTGGCTTATCTCAGACATCATCAAGTCACTACAGCATCAACTTAAAAGAAAATCTCCTCTAAATTCAACAGGTACAAAGATCTAAATCTTGTTGTCTAATTCATCTAAATCAGATTTGGCTAAAGCTGTGGATATAAGTACTTGGACGTAATTTTTCTTCATCTGTGAACCTGTGAATCTCAGGAATCAAGTTACCTCCTCCTCAAATACAATGATGAGATAGTTATAGGCATTCTTGTTCAAAGAGAAGAAAAGTAGAAGAAAAATAGAGTCAACACTCCATGCAATTTTTCAATTCAGCCAGGCAAGCTCTATTTGATTTAAAGACCTGGGAATAATTCCCTGTGGTTCTTGGCTCTGCTCCCTGGGTTCATGGATTTACATGTTGGTCTCTTAGAGTCCTTCTCTCTCTCTTTCACCCCCTTCTTTTTTAAATGTATAAATGGTAGCATATGCTTGCATCTGAGTAGTTTTTTCATCTTGCTTCTTGTTTATAGAAATTTTCCAGGACTCAAAACTTTCCCTCATTTTATACTCTGTTGCTTGTAGTCCAAGTTGGCACTATTTATACCACTATAACCTTCACCAAAGTCTGGTGGATCTCTGTATATATCACAGAGAGTCATTCATTAAAAAAGAGACTCCTCCATATCGTTTCTAGATGATCCTGCCTCTATTATTGGCCTCTGCTGAGATGGCTAAAGGAATCTGAGTTATATGCCTAATATTTTCAAAGACCCTTTTGTGTGACTAAATGCTCTGATTTTAAAAATCTTTCTGAGGGAAAAGGTTGTCCCAGCTATACCTTCAGCTTTTTCTCTAGAGCTTCATTTCCCAATAATAAATTACTTAACTTGAGCATCTTTAGTAAACTCGCTAGGCTGAGGATTTCCCAAATCAGCGAGTCAGGGTTCTTTTTTAATTTAACAGTTTCATCTCAATTTCTGTCTTTCCTCACACAATTCACAATGAGCACCAAGGAGAAATCTGGCCACACTTTCAACCCCTGACTTATAAATCCCCTTGGTTCAATTTCTGATTTCTTCATTTACAATTTCTGCTTTCCACATAAATTGCAGTACGTAATTCCACTAAGCTACCTGCCACGATGTAGTGAGGATTCTTTTTCTACCAGTTTCCAATAATATATTTCTAATTTCCGTCTGAGTCCTCAACAACAGCAAGATTAACATCCTTATTCATTTCATTAGACATCCATATTTTTCACCAACAGCCTTTTTGCAATGTGGATTTTCTCTGCCATGTTCCTTATTTCCTCCTGTGTCCTTACTAGTACATTTCTAACAGTTTATTCAAGGAAATCTAGGTTTTCCTATTATGTTCCTAACAATTCTCCAGCTTCTTCTCATTTCTAATTTAGAAGCCACTTGTCCACTTGTATATGTTTCTTATAGCTTTATCACATCATTTGTATCAAAATGTATATTGATTTCCTATAATGACTCTAACAAATTACCACAAATTTGGTGGCTTAAAACAACACTAATATATTATCTTAAAGTTCGGTAGTCCGGAAGTCTCATACAGATGTCACTGTGCTAAAGTGAAGGTGTTAGCAGGTGCATTCCTTTCTGGAGGCTCAGGGGAGAATATACTTTCTTAACTTTTCCAGCTCTAGAAATCGTTCGCATTCCTTGGCTTGTGGCCTTTTCATTCACGTTAGTGGACTGAGTCTTCATGTTATATCATTTTGACCCTTCTTCTGCACCATGTCTCTTTTTCGGATTCTCTTCTTTTGTCTTCCTCTTCCTCTTTTAAGGCCCATTGTAATTACATTAGGTCCACCTGGGTAATTCAATATAATGTCACTATTTTAAGAACAGCTGGTTAGCAACTCTAATTTTATTTGCAATCTTAATTATCCTTTGCTATATAAGATAACATACTTGTAGGTTCCAGGGATTAGGACAAGGATATATTTGGGGAGGCCTACAACAATTACAATATACATACATTATTTATCACTGTTTAGTGATTCCAACATTTAACCATTTCAAGTAAAATGTGGAAACCTCACTTCCATGTAGGCCCGTTTACGTTCCCCGCTTTTAATTATCATGATTTTGAATATCAGACTGTGTAATAGTTTTTGTTTCATTCCTTAACATTTACAAAATCAATGAGAAAAAAGCCTATTGTATGTACCCATATTTATTCTTTTCCCATTGTTCATTCTTTTTTCATAATGATTCATGATTATTTCAGCAATTCCTTTCTGTATGAAGAAATTACTTCTGACAATCCCTAAGGATAATTCTGCCAGTGAGATTTGTTTGTTACTGTTTCTTTGTCTGAGAATGTCTCTAGTTCCCCTTCATTCTCAAAGGACAGTTTTGTTGGATGTAAGATTTGAGGTTGGCAGTTATTTTCTTTCAGCACTTGAAAAATGTAATATTTTCTTTTGACCTCTATGACTTTCAGATGTGAAATCCATATGATTCAAATTGGTGTTCTGTAGGTAATGCATCATTTCCTTCTGGTTGCTTTCAAGACTTTTATTTCTTTGTTTTTACTTTTGCAGTTTTATTATGATGTGTCTTGGTTAGAATTTCATGAGGTTTATTATATTTCAGGTTCACTTAGCTTTTTCAATCTGTGTTTTTTTTTTCACCAAATTTAGAAAGTTTTCAGCCATCATGTCACAGCCCCGTACTCTCTTCTCTTTCTGACACTCTAATAGCACAAATATTACATCTTTTATTATAGTCCCACAGATCCCTGAGGCTTTGTTCATTTATTTTTCTCCATCTTTTTCTCTCTGTCATTAAGATTGATTGGCCCTCAAGTTCACTGATTTTTTCTTTTATTATCTCCACTCACTATTGAGTATATCCTGTGAGTTTTGAATCTGCAATTGTATTTTTTGTTTCTGTAATTTTAGAAGTCCAATGCACTATTCATTGCATGATGGAGCCACCTTTGCTTCTGTAATTTCATTTTTTCTTTTACAACTTTTTTCTTTGCTGAAGTTTTAATTCTTTTCTCATTTTTTCAAGAGACATGTTAACTTTGAATCATTATTGTGATGGCTCCTTTAAAATAAATGTCAGATAATCTCAGCATTGAATTTATCTCAGGGTTAGCATCAGGTAATTTTCTGAACAATGTTGTGATTTTCTTTGTTCTTGGTGTTTTGGGCAATTTTTCATCATATCCTGGACATTGTATCTCTTTTGTCAAAATCTGAGTTCTATTTAAAACTTTTATTTTAGCAGGCAGTTCCCCTGTTAGGTGTTGGCTTTAGATATTCTAAGGCTATGATTTTTAGTTGCGTACAACTTTCAGGGCTATCATATTTTCTCAGCAACTAACTTATTTTTTTGCTTTTTATGCATTTATACATGAATATAGATCTTGCTTCACAAACTTTTATCAGACTCTGTCACAGCTACAAGTTGCCTCGTAGAGCCTTTGAATTTTTTTCTTCTTTTCTATCTTCAATATTATATCCTGTAGTATTTTACTTCCATTTCTCATTTAATAATACACATTAATTATAAATAGTATCATCAAATACTTCCTTATATTTACCAATTTCAGTTGTCTACATTTTGTCTTATCCTCTCATTGAACTCCTTCCTTCTGGGTTTAACTATTTTCTTGCTGAGGTATATCCTAGTAGTAGCTTTTCAATAGTAGTCTCTCTCAGTCTTTTTCTTTTTTCTTTTTCTTTTTTTGTCTTTCCTGAAAATGTCCTTATCCTTCCCTCACTCAGGAATGAAAAGATAGTTTAGGACAGAATTCTATATTGAAAGTTTATATGCTCAGCACATTGAAAATATGAATTCTCTTGTTTTCAGATACATTTTTTTCATTTATCTTCAATCTAATTTTTCCATGAAGATAATCTATCATTTCATCAGACTGAATGTATTCATTGATTTATTTTTTTATATTGTTATTTTCCAGTCTCAATGGTTTGTTCAAGTCTGGATTAAAATTAATTTAAAAAACTATTTGTGCTATTTCAAAATAGAGATTCATGTCTATCTTTGATATAGAAAACTCTCAGAAATCAGCTCTTCTTCAAAGTTCCCTTTCAGAGCAAGTCAGATTTTCTTTTTTCAGAACCGTATTACCACAATCCTGAAGCATTTTAATGTATATTTGTGGGGGTCTTTTAACATGTAACTAGTGTAAACTTAAATTTCATGTTACCTGGAGTTTTATTTAATCTCAAGAAACAATTTATGTTTTCACCTAATACACTGAAAAAGTAGGAAGAATTTTCCTAGTTCCTGTTTCAATGGTGGGTCAGGGAATTTCAATTATAAGGGTCATGGCTCTGTGCAGGGAGCTCCATTTCAGCTTTGTCCTTTAACATCATGTCTCCTGTTCCTGCATGGAGGTTGACACTTCAGCCTCCATCTTCATGCCACAACAGGCTCTGAAGTCCCAGAGGGGTCCAGGGCTTCAGTTCTTCTGGCCTTGGTGCTAATTTATCTGTTTCTGCTTTCTGACACTTCCCCTTCCTTTTTCTGAGTTGGTTGCATATTGAAACAAGGATTGTATACGTAGCATTTCCATGTACTTATAGTGGGAGGGTGGCTTAATCTGTAACATCTCAATATTCTATGCTGTCAGAAATCATCTGAGCAAGCCTGAATGCCCATTTTTATGGGCAAGGTGAATCAAAGTACCTTGCCTAAGGCTGTGAAGTAACTTCAAAGTGAGAAGTGCTTATTTATACCTCTTGTGTCAGAAATGGGGAAAATCAAATTATAAATCCGTTGTGTTCTAGGAGATGGGTGCACCAAACTTGGGATAACTCCCATAGTCAAAATTTCCTGTACAGGCCTGGCAACATATAGAAGTGAGTTCAGCATCCTTGCCTGTGAAAGATATACTCTACCAAAGTTTAGTAAAGGCAATTTGAATAAGAACTACTATGAACTTACCATATATATATATATATATATTTCACAGTCATTCTTGAACAGCCAGTGAAATTAGGAATTATGTTTGGCAAGCAATAGCTGGTACTATTAATCAGATAATTAAGAAATCTTATATTTACCTTAGATCTGCTATCGAAAAGTAAAAGTTGCTTAATTGGCCTAATTTCTGGAAAGTTTTGGTTTTCAGACCAGCTAGTATTTAGGAGCTATTTGTTCAATACTTCACCATAACCATTACTGGCTGGCAGGCTTTTTCATCTCTCATGTTTCAGAGTAATAAAAAATTGACAAACAAAAGGTAAAATATATTACCCATTTACCAAATGAGTCCTCTCAATAATATTATTTGTGTATGTAATATGAGCCTAGATTACATATCTATCTATACTTACTCACACATATTTATACACACACACACACACACACACACACACACACATATATATATATCTGAATATGTACCAAAACCAAAAAATTAAAAAATAATGTGAGTTGCATTCTAAATTTTTATTTTGTAGCCTATTATTTCGTTCTCAGTATAATTGTTCCGGATAAAACCATGATGGATGGCTCTTTTTCATTTAAATTATTAAACCAGCTTGGAATGATGGAAGAGTCAAGGTTTTATAAGTAAGTAAAATGTACTGTTTTCCTCTCTCATATATTCAATGTTTGCTTTCTTCAATATCCTATCCAACAGATAATTTAAAGAGTATAGTGTATTTTTAATCCAGAGAGTCTTAAAATGCTAAATATTAAAAGGATCTCATGTGTTATATTCTAATTCCTTTATTTTACAGAGAAAGATAACATATGTTAAAGACGCTCCCTTACTCTAAACAACTAGTGACTTTAAAAGTTATAGGAGTATCAGGAGATGGAAACCATCCTGGCTAACATGGTGAAACCCTGTCTCTACTAAAAATTCCAAAAAATTAGCTGGGCATGGTGGCACATGCCTGTAGTTCCAGCTACTCAGGAGGCTGAGGCAAGATAATCGCTGGAACCCAGGAGGTGGAGGTTGCGGTGAGCCAAGATCATGCCACTGCACTCCAGACTAGGTGATAGAGCAAGAATCCGTTTCCAAAAATAAATGAATAAATAAATAAATAAATAAGTTAAAGAGTAAAAGGCGACGTTGTTTCTTTCTCTCTCTTTTAACTCTCATTGCAGTGTTTTTCCTAACCGTATTGCCATCTAATTCTCTCCAGTTTTCAGGCAATATCATGTTCACAGTGATGTGAATAAATGTTTAGTGACTTCTGTAAATAGAGTGACACAATTTTAGTGTTTCAGGGAACTATTCCCACCTACAAGACTCCCAAATAATAGGGGAGGGTTTTGTTTTTTTCTCAATCTTTTATTTAACTTTTTATGTATGTACATATGTATGTGCAAGTGTGTATACATGTTTTTAAGGTTATATAATTATATAAAAGAATGTTCTTGGCTTCAGCTGGTTGAATATATATTTCTGTGTTTAATAAATTTTTAAACTAGAAAATTATTTTTTTCTTAAATAAAAGAATTATATAAACTGGCACACTATTATATAGTTGTGGTTTCCAACCTGCTGTGCTAGACTTCTAACTAGCCATTAAACAATGAAACGATTTTCAAAAGGCTCACAGGCACCATATCTAGTGATTAAAAGAAATATCAAAGTGTATTTTGTTGTGGATAGAGCAATTTGGCTTAAGTTTTGACTGGTTATTGAACACATTAGGATTTCAGGAAGCATGGTTGGTATTTCCAACATTTACTGCTGTCACAGTATAGGTAGTTACAGTGCATGAATTAGCTAATTAACTAAATTATTGTGTGATGGACCTTGGACCTTGAGAATATAGTGACATCCAAACTCTGTGAGCCAGGAGAAAGTCCCCAACTACTTATTTATTTGCACATTCACCAACAATGGCAGTGAAAATGTTTAATGTTACAGTATTATTAGCACAGGTAAAATCTGAAATGATATTAAAATATAAAAAGTAGCCATAGCTCATAACAGTATGTAAACCTTTCAAACATTGGAATCCACAAAGAAAATAAGAAAATAAGTTCTTATAGAAAGAAAATAAGTTCACCATAACGAAAATATAAAATACCTGTGTACTGAAGTAACATAAAGACCATTCCATCATGGGATGCCAGGATTATCCTTAGCAATAATATCCTGGGTTACAAGTCCTGCAAAATTTTTAAAATTTTGAATAAACATATGTTTAATATTAGAGTGTGTAAATGTAATTTTCTTAAAGTTAATAAAGACATTGCAGATGATTTAACAGTTGTATAGAACTGGTAGTGAAAGAGTAACAATTATCTGTTTTCCTTTCCCTTTTTAAACTAACCTTCAGTCACCCAAAGAAGATAAAATAAATTAAGCAAAACTTCCAATCCAAATTCTTGACTTTGTCAAGACCCATCTTTTATTGAGAGAAACTTTTTGGCCCTTTTCACCTAATTTTGAACACTGAATGTTTTAAAATAATAACTGACATTATTCCATAATTGTTCATTACTTTAAATTGCTTACAATTGTATTTATGTATGTATATACATATACATTCACACAAGATCTATTAATTGTTCTTATCAAAAACATGATTTTTGGCTATTAAATTGATTCAATTACTTATTCAAGTTATTCAGCATCAAACTTATTCAGGTATTTCTCAAAATAATGGGAATCCAAATTGACACAGACAGCATTTTGTTTCCAAGAAAGTCACAGAATACTGGAGACTCATGCATAATTGCAGCATTTAGTAAAATGTTTTATAAAAGAATATCACTTATTGTACTGTTGGAGCACAGAGAAGAATCAAGGAACTATTTGAAAGCAAAGCAATACAGTCAGGGAACAGAAAGGATGTAACTAAAACCTAGAGATATGAGAGTACCTGATATGGTTTGGCTGTGTGTCCCCATGCAAATCTCACCTTGAATTGTAGTAATCCCCACGTGTCAAGGATTGGACCAGGTTGAGATCATTGAATCATGGGAGTGGTTTCCCTCATACTATTCTTGTTGGTCCTGTAGGTTGCAGAAGACAAGAATTAGGGTTTGAGAACCTTCACCTAGATTTCAGAGGATGTGTGGAAATGCCTGGAGCTCCAAGCAGAAATCTGGTGCAGGGGCAGAGTCCTCATGGAGAACCTCTGCTAGGGTAGTGTGGAAGGGAAATGTGGGATTGGAGCCCTAAACAGAGTTCCCACTGGGGCACCGCCTCGTGGAGCTGTGAAAAAAGGGCTGCATTCCTCCAGACTCCAGATTGGTAGATCCACTGGCAGCTTGCACTGTGCACCTGGAAAACCTGCAGACACCCAACGCTAGCCATGAAAGCAGCTGGAAGAGGGGCTGTACCCTGCAAAGCCAAGGGGTGGAGCTGCCCAAGGTCACGGGAGCTCACCTCTTGCATCAGTGTGTCCTGGATGTGAGACATGAGTTAAAGGGGATCATTTTGGAACTTTAAGGTTTAATGACTGTCCTATTGGATTTCAGACTTGGATGGGACCTGTAGCCCCTTTGTTTTGGCCAAATACTTTCATTTGGAATGGGTGTATTTACCCAATGCTTGTACCCCCATTGTATCTAGGAAGTAACTAACTTGCTTTTGATTTTACAGGCTCATAGGTGGAAGGGACTAACCTTGTCTCAAATGAGACTTTGGACTTGGACTTTTGGGTTAATATTGGAATGAGTTAAGACTTTGTGGGACTGTCAGAAGGGCATAATTGTGTTTTGAAATGTGAGAAAATGAGATTTGGAAAGACCATGGTGGAATGATATGGTATAGCTCTGTGTTCCTACCCAAATCTCACCTTGAATTGTAATAATCCCCATGTGTCAAGGGCGGGACCAGGTAGAATCCTGGTTGAATCACAGAAGTGGTTTCTCCCATATTATTCTCTTGATAGTGAGTGGGTTCTCAAGAGATCTGATGGTTTTATATCGGGCTTCTCTATTTGCTCGATTCTCATTCTTCTCTCTCCTGCCACCATACGAAGTAGGTCATGTTGCTTTCCCTTCCACCATGTTTGTAAGTTTCCTGAGGCCTCTCCAGCAATGCAGAACTGTTGAGTCAGTTAAACCTCTTTTCTTCATAAATTACCAAGTCTTTGGTATTTCTCCGTAGCCACATGAGAACAGACTAATACAGTATTCAAAATTCAAAAATTGCACATGAACACAGGCCTGGAAGAGATGTTTCAAATTTGTTCAGAAGGCAAAGAAACTGTTGGTCTTGAGTTAATTTACAAACATTATATTCTATGTGGAACAGCATGAAATAGTGATTAATTTTATTCAGATACTTGGATTAGTGCATTGTCATGAAGGAATGTAAAATATGGGAACATATACACATGTGTTATAATCTGTCCACCTAATCTTGGCTAATGGGTTTACTGTTTTTCTGTTAATAATTATTTGCTAATACAGTCATTCATCATTTAACAATGGGAATATCCGCTGAGAAATGCATGTTTAGGCGATTTTGTCATTGCTTGGACATTATAGAGTGTATTTACACAAATTTAGATGGTATAGCCTGCTGCACATGTAGGCTATATGGAGTGTAGTGTAGGTTTATAACCTAGAAGCAATAAGTTACAAACCTGTACAGCATGCTACAGTATTGAATACTGGAAGCAATTGTAACACAATGGTACATATTTATCTATGTAAAAATATCTAAGCATAGAAAAAGGTACAGTGAAAATACAGTGTCATAATCTTATGGGACCACTATCATATATTAAGTCTTTTGTTTACAAAAACATCATTATGCAGCACATGAGTATACATTTAATTATGTTTTGGGATTTAAATTGTCTTTAAGATGCCACAGGAGTCAAAGAATTTTAAATGGTCTTTTATTTTCCTTGGTAAAATGGAAACAGGAATATTTACTCACTGTAGAAAATGTATAATATTATATAAAATAGGAATCACCTGTAATTATACCATCCAGGAATACCTACACTTTGCATTTGGTTTATAATCATTCCTCCCCTTCCTCCTTCTTGTACATGCCCCTATGTGTAGACACATTATTTTTTTATTTAGCAAAATTATGATCTGATTGAAATGTGTTCTGCATCCTGATTTTTATACTGAATGTTATTTTTTCTATGATACTAATGATTCATTGGACCAGGCATATTAATATGCCAATATAGGATGCTAAATGGGAAATATTAATATTGGATATTCAGGATAGAAAGATGGCTCAGACATATGAGTAATGCAGAGATTAGAGGGAACAAGACATGAGATAGGAGGCTACAGAAGTAGTTACTTTGATAATTCATATGAAAGATAACGTGAGCCTGGATCCAAGTCAGTGGGAATAAAAAAAACAGGCTAAGGGAGATTCTAGAGGTTTTGGGGCTGTAGAACAGACGTGTTGTGTGTTTGCATGGTTAATTGAATAAGTGAACGTTAAGGAAAGAAACCAATCTAGAGTGACTTCGAGTTTTGAGCTTTGTGACTATTTAAAAAGTATAATGCTATTCTATACTGAGCTAAAAGGTACATGGAGAGAATCCAATTTAATCCATTCATTACAAATTATTGAGTTCTTCTATAGACCAGGATCTGTGCTAGGAATAGGGGATACAATTCTGGACAAAGTAGATATCTGCTGTTATATAAATTAGATGTCTGTAGCAGATAGATTTTTAAAATAATAATAAAAATAAAACAATGACGCCCATCATTCTACTATTCAAACAATTTTTAATGAGCATCTACACTGAGCTAGGCACTGTGTTAATTGCTGGGGATACTGTGGTGAGGAAATCAGTCATAGTCTTACCTTCATTAAGCCTGTAGCATAATGAGACATATAAGGATAGTCAAACAATTATAAAATTATATAAGTAAAATCTGTTCATGAAAACATGTCTTGACATAAATCATAGTGTATATAGAAAATTAAAATAGGGGATGTAAATTAGTGGGGTGACTAAAAGTTTCTCTATTGATGCTTATATTGGTTGAGTCCTAAATGGTGAACAGGAGTCATTGCCCTCCTGCATTCCAGGCAGAAGGACCAATAAATACAGAAAATCTGAAGCATAGAGAAGCATGACCCACTTCAGGAGCTGAAGGCAGTTTAGTGTGTTTAAGAATAGAGGTTGGGGCCGGGCGTGGTGGCTCACGCTTGTAACCTCAGCACTGTGGTAGTCCAAGGTGGGTAGATCACAAGGTCAGGAGTTCAAGGCCATCCTGGCCAATATGGTGAAACCCTGTCTCTACTAAAAATACAAAAATTAGCTGGGTGTGGTGGGACACACCTGTAGTCCCAGATGCTCAGGGGCTGAGGCAGAAGATTCGCTTGAACCTGGGAGTTGCAGTGAGCCGAGTTTGCGCCACTGCACTCCAGCCTGGGTGACATAGCACGACTCCATCTCAAAAAAAAAAAAAAAAAAAAAAAAAAAAAAAAGAATAGAGACTGGGAAAGCAAGAGAGAAAGGAGAAATCTAGAGAACACTTAGCTATATCATAGATATATGAAATTAGAACATAGAACATAGAAATTAGAACTCAAAGACTATGTTCCAGAATTTATATTTTGTTCACTGGGCACATGAAAACCACTGAAGTATTTTAGTTGTGGCGGTCAGGTTGAGGCCACAGTTGGATTTTTCTTTTGGAAAAAAAATTTAACCACAGTGGATTGGAGAGATACAAAGCAAGATGCTGATGCAGGAATATAGACATGACACAATGGTATCCTGGGCTTGAAGGTTTATCGTTGAAATGGAAATATGAGGGATTCAAATCAGTTTTGATATTTCAGAGGTAAAGTCAACAGAAATTTCTGATAGATTGAATGTGGAGGTTGAAAGAAGTCTGCTATCAAGGGTGAATCCTATTTATTTGACTTGGGTAATAGGCGGGGGTGCCATTTAATCCTCTGAGACAATGTAAGTTTTAGTTTTAGGTTTTATTGTTGTTTTTTGTTTTTGTTTTTTTGTTGGAGAAAGTGTTGGAGAAGATAAGTCATTTAGATTTGGACCTAGTGAACTTCAGGCATCATTACGATATCCAAATGGACTTGGTGAATGACAGTGGATACATGTAACTAAAACTTAGCATACAGGCCTTAGCTGAATGTAGAGATTTTGTAGTCATGAGCAAATGTTGGTAATTGAAACCACTGGTGTGGGTGTGAGTTTGTATGGGAAGATAACACATTCCTGTCTGGATATGTTGAATTTGAATTATCTCTGAAAAATTTAGATACGTTCATGGAAAAACATTAGTGATATATCTAATGACATTGTAGTCTGTGAAACAGAAAGTGGTAACCCTGCCAGGAGGTAGCAGAGATGGACTTTGAGCAGAATGATCATGTCCTTTTTTTGGTGTCTAGCTGCTGCAAGGAATCAAAAAGAGAGCAGGAAAAAATATGAGATGGCAGGGAGTGCTGGGTGCCCCACTGGTTGCTCTTCAGCTGCTCTCTGTGTGATTGTCACCTTTGATTAACCAAGTTGTTGTTGACTCCAAAGAGAAACTTCCTTAAACTGATTTTTTAAAAAACTTTTTTTCCTTCACTTCTTTCCTCTTCTTTAGCCCCTTCCCTTTCTCCTCCTTCTTCTCCTCCACCTCCACCTTCTACTTTTCTTCCTCTTCCTTCATCTCCTCCTCCTACACCTCTCCTTCCTCCTTCCCCTTCTTTTTCTCCCCTTTGCCATCAGTTTTGTCTAGTGAGAAAAAGTGCAATAGAGTAGCTGGCGTACCTCTTGGGTTACGAAAGCCCATATTGAGATAAATGACTCCAGGGACCCACATTTCTGGCACGTAGGGATGAGAAATTGAGCAGAGCAGTGAGGAGCATTATTAGCTGTGTGGCTTTGGAAAAGACTTTTATATGCTCTGATGTTCAGTTTTCTTATCTGTAAAATGGTAATACTTATAGTACCTAATAAAAGAGTCTTTCAGGTAGTTAAATGAGGTTAAGTTTGTAAAGCTTAATTAAATTGTAAATGCACAGAAAATTGTACTTATTAAACACTATATTTCTGTTTTGAATCTCAGGCCTTTGTAAGTTATTGTTCTAGATCAAAAATATTTGATAAAATATTTTTAAGTTATCCTTTAAGCATCTAGTCTATTTAAGGAACTACGATAATTGTAAGGGGTCTATAAAACACATATAGGATGACTTCTCTAATTCTAGTCAAATGTACAATCTAGACATCTACTCAGAAAGACATATCACTTTTTCCCAAAAGAAGCATTTTCAAAATAGTTCTATAAGGGAATGCATTTATTATTATTTTGCATTTATTATTTACTTCTGTTATAAATTACTGTTTTAATTATTTTAATAAATACCCAATAATATTTTGTTTGACCTTCTCCCTATAGTATTGTTCTCTGTGGCCTCCCTTATTAGGATTATATTGATTTTAGAATTGAATTATGTTTCAAATTATTAATATGCTAAGTGTATCAAATTTTCTCTTTAGAAAGAACAAACCACTTTGTAAACCTCAAGAAGTCAAGATTCTTGCTCAATTTTACAATGACTTTGCAAATATTTCAAGCATTGGTTTGATGTATTTCCAGAGCTCAAATCTGCAGTGTTCCACATGCACATACAAGATCCAGAGTCTCATATTAAAATCACTTACATATCCAGAAAGGTAAGAAAATTAAATTTTGATTTCAACATGTTATCTTTTAAACTTGAAAATATTGGTTTGTTAAGTAATGGTTTAAGAATTCATGTATTCAAATATCTGTTTATTGTGTATTTCAGACTATATTTTACATAAATATTAGAATCTCAAAAAGGTTTAAAGGTTTTTTTTGGCTTTAATAACATTTGTTTGGGAATCTCATTGTCTAATTAAAGAAAAAACACACACAATCATTTCATAGACACAATAAAGATAAAAAACAAGTAACACCTATGCCTGCCTTAGAAGTTTACCAGTAATTTCTTTCATATACATACATATTAACAGAGTGGTGAGAGTCCTTTTCCACAATTTTTTAGATGAGGGTCATTGTCTAAAACTCTCTAAGAAAACATATGGTGACAGAAGATAGACTTTATCGTGACTTCCAGCAATATCTTCTTTCTCTCAACTTCATTGCTGTTTACTTAGGAAGACAGAAAAGCCCACTTTCATCTGCTGTATGTAAGATCCTATGGATCACTTGAGATTCAACCCCAAGAATACACTGACAGGAGTGAGGTTCTCAGATGTTTACTATAACAGCGCGAGGAGAAGCTGACACTTTACGTTGCCGTTTTATAGTCATGTCTTGATTTGTCAGTATGTCACAAATATCTCCATTCCTATTAAAATGTAACACAATCCTGACGGTCACCATTTTCTTGAAGGCGATATGCTCTAGAAGTGTTTTTCTTATCACATTTAATATGCTCTTCTCAGTTCTACGTCCTCACAGAGGTTTTCCCACTGTCCTTGTTCCACATGGTATAGATGTACATGTTTGCTGTAGAAGAATCCTTATTTCCATTGGCAACACCCTGTGAAATCATTAAGAACTATTAAAAATCTCTTTTATAAGTTGGTCATCTGTCAATCTGCATGTATGAGTTGTCCAAACAGTAAGCATCAGCTGAGAGCCTATAGAAATGGGTGTGTAGATTGTTGGAAATCTCTCTTTTTTAGTTGACTGTGGGGTGCTTCCTCTTTATTTCTCTTTATATCCCTGTATTTATATATATTTATTTCCCAGTTATCTTCTTGTCAATGTTGAACATAGTACACAAGAACCTGTGGAGAGTAAAAATAAAAATAATAAATGATAATAATATACATTTAGATGAGGCCTGTATCAATAGAAGAGAGTTGGGAAGTCATTTTATAACTTTTGGTGTGATATTATTTAGTTACTGAAAAGTCAGTAAATCAGATGTTGTTAAAATGCAAAAATCTAAGAGTAATTGTATTGTTCTGTGCCTTTGATTGAAATACTTACAAAAACACCAAAATATCTGAACATTTTCGGCAGGAACATTAGCAACATCATTCCCTATGAAAGTACATACTGGGGAGGGATCATGCCTTGAAGGACCAGAGCTGTAAGATTTTCAATCTTCAACTAATCTCAGTATCTATTATTATCATTATTATTATTGCTTCTCATCACTCCGTCTTTTCCAAAACATCTCATACTTTTAATGGCAAAGGGCTACTGTATTTGGGGACTCCATTATCTGGTCATTACAACAGCATATACAGTTATGGAGTAGGCATCTTTTGCTGGATTTTTCTAGAGTTTCTATAAAACACTCTTACAGAGCAATTTTTACTCTATGATTCTGATAAAAATTCAAGTAGCATGCTGATTAAAATTCACATCTTAGGGAACTTGATGTTAAGAAGGTACTTCTTAGTACAGATAATGCAAATAATTGAGTTGATAGGTATTAAAATATATATCAAATATAAGTTTAAGTTAATATACTAATTATAGTATAAATATAAAATCTAAATTATAAGTATGTAAATTGGCCAAGCATGGTGGCTCATACCTGTAATCCCAGCATTTTCAGAGGCCAAGTTGGGAGGATCACTTGAAGCCAGGAGTTTGAGACCAACCTGGGCAACAAGGCGAAATCCCATCTCTACAAAAGATTTTAAAAATTAGCTATGCATGATGCTGTGTGTTTCTGTAGTCCCAGCTGCTAAGGAAGCTGAGGTGGGAAAATCACTTGAGCCTGGAGGTCGAGGCTGCAGTGAGCCATAATTGTGCCACTGCACTGTAGACTGAGCAACAGAGCAGGACACGGTCTCAAAAAAAAAAAACAAAAACAAAACACTATATATATATATATTATATATATATATATATATATATATCACTATATATATTTTATATATATATAAAATCTATTATCTATAATCTGTGACTATAGTTATATAATACACAATTATCATAATCTATAATTAAACCATTGACCAAGTAGGCTGACATTTTTGCTTATTTTCTTTAGGTTAGTTTATGTATTCATTTATCTATTCAATGTTGCTTCAATTTATTCTATTTTTTAATTATAATTTAAGTTCTGGGATACACATGCAGAACGTGCAGGTTTATTACATAAGTATACATGTACGATGGTGGTTTGCTGCACCCATCAACCTGTCATCTACATTAGGTATTTCTCCTAATGCTATCCCTTCCCTAGCTCCCCAAGCCCTGACTATTATTTTGAAGATACAAAGCCTCCACTACACATAAGAATGGAAATTATATTTGTAGTCCACTAAGGCTAGGCTGTAAAGGGGCCAGGAGTTTTGCATCATTGTAACAGGGGTTGTTGTCCCCTAGTTGCCTTATTAAAACCTTCTAAATGTAAAGTTGGAGTATAAATAGAGATGTCTAGAAGTTATAGTGCATGCTTTCTTCCTGGGATTTAAATGTAAAGAATTTATATTATCCAGGGATAAAGTTTTCTTCCTATGGTATCATAAATACAAGAGAATTTCCTTCTCAGTCCAGAGGCAGCACACATTGTAAATCTTGGCCAGACATCAGAAATTTAGCTAAAATATTTGCACATAAAACAACATGTAAGCTCAAGATGAGAAAGAGAAATTTAGTTCCATTCATGTGGACAGTAAAAAGAACAAAGGATAATCCACCCTCTGTGTACATGGGCAAATGCCAGGTCAGCTGCCACTTTCATCATTTAAGCAGAAGTGAACAGGAAAAAGACAACAAAACAACAACAAAATGAAGCCTAATGCAGCATAGCAATGCAAGAAGAAAAAGCATAACAATCAAGATTTAGAAATAAGGCTGACTTTTTAAAAGATTTATAACAAGAAACAGAAAAGTTCCATAAAGCATTGCTCAGTGTTCTCAATGGTATTTAAGAAAACAAAAATCCATATAAGAACTGATGAAGAGTGAGATGATGGGACAACTGATTGCAGTTAAAAGAAGGTTGACTGGGCGGGGGGGCAGAGCAAGATGGCTGAATAGGAACAGCTCCAGTCTCCAAATCCCAGCGCGACTGACACAGAAGACCGGTGATTTCTGCATTTTCAACTGAGGTACTGGGGTCATCTCACTGGGGAGTGCCGGACAATCGGTGCTGGTCAGCTGCTGCAGCCCAACCAGCGAGAGCTGAAGCAGGGCGAGGCATTGCCTCACCTGGGAAGCACAAGGGGGAAGGGAATTCCTTTTCCTAACCAGGGGAACTGAGACACACAACACCTGGAAAATTGGGTAACTCCCACCCCAATACTGCGCTGTAAGCAAACGGGCACACCAGGAGATTATACCCACAACTGTCCGGGAGGGTCGCACGGCCACGGAGCATCCCTCATTGCTAGCACAGCAGTCTGCAATCTAACCGCAAGGCAGCAGCGAGGCTGGGGGAGGGGTGCCCGCCATTGCTGAGGCTTAAGTAGGTAAATAAAGCCACTGGGAAGCTCGAACTGGGTGGAGCTCACAGCAGCTCAAGGAAACCTGCCTGTCTCTGTAGACTCCACCTCTGGGGACAGGGCACAGCTAAACAACAAAAGGGGAAGTAGCAGAGGCCTGCACAGATGCGAACGACTCTGTCTGACAGCTTTGAAGAGAGCAGCGGATCTCCTCCACACGGAGGTTGAGATCTGAGAACGGACAGACTGCCTGCTCAAGTGGGTCTCTTACCGCTGAGGAGCCTAACTGGGAGACATCCCCCACTAGGGGCAGTCTGACACCCCACACCTCACAGGGTGGAGTACACCCGAGAGGAAGCTTTCAAAGGAAGAATCAGACAGGTACACTCGCTGTTCAGCAATATTCTATCTTCGGCAACCTCTGCTGCTGATACCCAGGCAAACAGGGTCTGGAGTGGACCTCAAGCAATCTCCAACAGACCTACAGCTGAGGGTCCTGACTATTAGAAGGAAAACTATCAAACAGGAAGAACACCTATACCAAAACCCCATCAGTACGTCACCATCATCAAAGACCAGAGACAGATAAAACCACAAAGATGGGGAAGAAGCAGGGCAGAAAAGCTGGTAATTCAAAAAATAAGAGTGCATCTCCCCCTGCAAAGGAGTGCAGCTCATCTCCAGCAATGGATCAAAGCTGGTCAGAGAATGATTTTGAAGAGATGAGAGAAGGCTTCAGTCCATCAAACTTCTCAGAGCTAAAGGAGGAATTACGTACCCAGCGCAAAGAAACTAAAAATCTTGAAAAAAGAGTGGAAGAATTGATAGCTAGAATAATTAATGCAGAGAAGGTCATAAATGAAATGACAGAGATGAAAACCATGACAAGAAATACGTGACAAAAGCACAAGCTTCAGTAACCGACTCGATCAACTGGAAGAAAGAGTATCAGCGATTGAGGATCAAATGAATGAAGTGAAGCGAGAAGAGAAACCAAAAGAACAAAGAAGAAAAAGAAATGAACAAAGCCTGCAAGAAGTATGGGATTATGTAAAAAGACCAAATCTACGTCTGATTGGGGTGCCTGAAAGTGAGGGGGATAATGGAACCAAGTTGGAAAACACTCTTCAGGATATCATTCAGGAGAACTTCCCCAACCTAGTAGGGCAGGCCAACATTCAAATTCAGGAAATACAGAGAACACCACAAAGATACTCCTCCAGAAGAGCAACTCCAAGACACATAATGGCCAGATTCACCAAAGTTGAAATGAAGGAAACAATCTTAAGGGCAGCCAGAGAGAAAGGTCAGGTTACCCACAAAGGGAAGCCCATCAGACTAACAGCAAACCTCTCAGCAGAAACTCTACAAGCCAGAAGAGAGTGGGTGCCAATATTCAATATTCTTTAAGAAAAGAATTTTCAACCCAGAATTTCATATCCAGCCAAACTAAGTTTCATCAGTGAAGGAGAAATAAAATCCTTTACAGATAAGCAAATGCTTAGAGATTTTGTCACCACCAGGCCTGCCTTACAAGAGACCCTGAAGGAAGCCCTAAACATGGAAAGGAACAACCGGTACCAGCCATTGCAAAAACATGCCAAAATGTAAAGACCATCGAGGCTAGGAAGAAACTGCATCAACTAACGAGCAAAATCACCAGTTAATATCATAATGGCAGGATCAAGTTCACACATAACAATATTAACCTTAAATGTAAATGGACTCAATGCTCCAATTAAAAGACACAGACTGGCAAACTGGATAAAGAGTCAAGACCCATCAGTCTGCTGTATTCAGGAGACCCATCTCACATGCAGAGACATACATAGGCTCAAAATAAAGGGATAGAGGAAGATCTACCAAGCAAATGGAGAACAAAAAAAAAAGCAGGGGTGGCAATCCTAGTCTCTGATAAAATAGACTTTAAACCATCAAAGATCAAAAGAGACAAAGAAGGCCATTACATAATGGTAAAGGGATCAATTCAACAGGAAGAGCTAACTCTCCTAAATATATATGCACCCAATACAGGAGCACCCAGATTCATCAAGCAAGTCCTTAGAGACTTACAAAGAGACTTAGACTCCCATACAATAATAATGGGAGACTTCAACACTCCACTGTCAACATTAGACAGATCAACGAGACAGAAAGTTAACAAGGATATCCAGGAATTGAACTCATCTCTGCACCAAGCGGACCTAATAGACATCTATAGAACTCTCCACCCCAAATCAACAGAATATACATTCTTCTCAGCACCACATCACACTTATTCCAAAATTGACCACATAATTGGAAGTAAAGCACTCCTCAGCAAATGTCAAAGAAGAGAAATTATAACAAACTGTCTCTCAGACCACAGTGCAATCAAACTAGAACTCAGGACTAAGAAACTCAATCAAAACCACTCAACTACATGGAAACTGAACAACCTGCTCCTGAATGACTACGGGGTACATAACGAAATGAAAGCAGAAATAAATATGTTCTTTGAAACCAATGAGAACAAAGATACAACATACCAGAATCTCTAGGACACATTTAAAGCAATGTGTAGAGGGAAATTTATAGCACTAAATGCCCACAAGAGAAAGCAGGAAAGATCTAAAATTGACACTCTAACATCACAATTAAAAGAACTAGAGAGGCAAGAGCAACACATTCAAAAGCTAGCAGAAGGCAAGAAATAACTAAGATCAGAGCAGAACTGAAGGAGATAGAGACACAAAAACCCTCCAAAAAATCAATGAATCCAGGAGTTGGTTTTTCGAAAAGATCAACAAAATTGACAGACTGCTAGCAAGACTAATAAAGAAGAAAAGAGAGAGGAATCAAATAGGCTCAATAAAAAAATGATAAAGGCGGTATCACCACCGACCCCACAGAAATACAAACAACCATCAGAGAATACTATAAATGCCTCTACGCAAGTCAACTAGAAAATCTAGAAGAAATGGATAATTTCCTGGACACTTACACTCTCCCAAGACTAAACCAGGAAGAAGTTGAATCCCTGAATAGACCAATAGTAGGCTCTGATATTGAGGCAACAATTAATAGCCTACCAACCAAAAAAAGTCCAGGACCAGATGGATTCACAGCTGAATTCTACCAGAGGTACAAGGAGGAGCTGGTACCATTCCTTCTGAAACTATTCCAATCAATAGGAAAAGAGGGAATCCTCCCTAACTCATTTTATGAGGCCAACATCATCCTGATACCAAAGCCTGGCAGAGACACAACAAAAAAAGAGAATTTTAGACCAATATCCCTGATGAACATCGATGCAAAAATTCTCAATAAAATACTGGCAAACCGGATTCAGCAGCACATCAAAAAGCTTATCCACCATGATCAAGTGGGCTTCATCCCTGGGATGCAAGGCTGGTTCAACATTCACAAATCAATAAATGTAATCCAGCATATAAACAGAACCAAAGACAGAACCACATGATTATCTCAATAGATGCAGAAAAGGCTTTTGACAACATTCAACAGCCCTTCATGCTAAAAACGCTCAATAAATTCGGTATTGATGGAACGTACCTCAAAATAATAAGAGCTCTTTATGACAAACCCACAGCTAATATCATACTGAATGGGCAAAAACTGGAAAAATTCCCTTTGAAAACTGGCACAAGACAGGGATGCCCTCTCTCACCACTCCTATTCAACATAGTGTTGGAAGTTCTGGCTAGGGCAATCAGGCAAGAGAAAGAAATCAAGGGTATCCAGTTAGGAAAAGAAGAAGTCAAATTGTCCCTGTTTGCAGATGACATGATTGTATATTTAGAAAACCCCATTGTCTCAGCCCAAAATCTCCTTAAGCTGATAAGCAACTTCAGCAAAGTCTCAGGATACAAAATTAATGTGCAAAAATCACAAGCATTCTTATACACCAGTAACAGACAAGCAGAGAGCCAAATCAGGAATGAAATTCCATTCACAATTGCTTCAAAGGGAATAAAATACCTAGGAATCCAGCTTACAAGGGATGTAAAGGACCTCTTCAAGGAGAACTACAAACCACTGCTCAGTGAACTCAAAGAGGACACAAACAAATGGAAGAACATACCATGCTCATGGATAGGAAGAATCAATATCGTGAAAATGGCCATACTGCCCAAGGTTATCTATAGATTCAATGCCATCCCCATCAAGCTACCAATGAGTTTCTTCACAGAATTGGAAAAAATGGCTTTAAAGTTCCTATGGAACCAAAAAAGAGCCCGCATTGCCAAGACAATCCTAGTCAAAAGGACAAAGCTGGAGGCGTCACGCTACCTGACTTCAAACTATACTACAAGGCTACAGTAACCAAAACAGCATGGTACTGGTACCACAACAGAGATATAGACCAATGGAACAGAACAGAGTCCTCAGAAATAATACCACACATCTACAGCCATCTGATCTTTGACAAACCTGACAAAAACAAGAAATGGGGAAAGGATTCCCTATTTAATAAATGGTGCTGGGAAAATTGGCTAGCCATAAGTAGAAAGCTGAAACTGGATCCTTTCCTTACCCCTTATACGAAGATTAATTCAAGATGGATTAGAGACTTAAATGTTAGACCTAATACCATAAAAACCCTAGAAGAAAATCTAGGTAGTACCATTCAGGACATAGGCATGGGCAAGGAATTCATGTCTAAAACACCAAAAGCAACGGCAGCAAAAGCCACAATTGACAAATGGGATCTCATTAAACTAAAGAGCTTTTGCACAGCAAAAGAAACTACCATCAGAGTCAACAGGCAAGCTACAGAATGGGAGAATATTTTTGCAACCTACGCATCTGACAAAGGGCTAATATCCAGAATCTACAAAGAACTCAAACAAATATACAAGAAAAAAACAAACAACCCCATCAAAAAGTGGGGAAAGGATATGAACAGACATTTCTCAAAAGAAGACATTCATACAGCCAACAGACACATGAAAAAATGCTCATTATCACTCGCCATCAGAGAAATGCAAATCAAACCCACAATGAGATACCATCTCACACCAGTTAGAATGGCAATCATTAAGAAGTCAGGAAACAACAGGTGTTGGAGAGGATGTGGAGAAATAGGAACACTTTTACACTGTTGGTGGGATTGTAAACGAGTTCAACCATTATGAAAATCAGTATGGCAATTCCTCAAGGGTCTAGAACTAGATTTACCATATGACCCAGCCATCCCACTACTGGGTATATACCCAAAGGATTATAAATTACTCTACTACAAAGACACATGCACACGTATGTTTATTGCGGCACTATTCACAATAGCAAAGACTTGGAATCAACCCAAATGTCCATCTGTGACAGACTGGATTAAGAAAATGTGGCACATATACACCATGGAATACTATGCAGCCATCAAAAAGGATGAGTTTGCGTCCTTTGTAGGGACATGGATGCAGCTGGAAACCATCATTCTTAGCAAACTATCACAAGAAGAGAAAACCAAACACCACATGTTCTCACTCATAGGTGGGAACTGAACAATGAGATCACTTGGACTCCGGAAGGGGAACATGACACACTGGGACTTATCATGGGGAGGGGGGAGGACGGAGGGATTGCATTGGGGAGTTATACATGATATAAACGTTATGCACATGTACCCTAGAACTTAAAGTATAATAAAGAAAAAATAAATAAAAAAATAATAATAATAATTTCTGTTCTTTTGCATTTGCTAAGGAGTGCTTTACTTCCAATTATGTGGTCAATTTTGGAATAAGTGTGATGTGGTGCTGAGAAGAATGTATATTCTGTTGATTTGGGGTGGAGAGTTCTATAGATGTCTATTAGGTCCGCTTGGTGCAGAGATGAGTTCAATTCCTGGATATCCTTGTTAACTTTCTGTCTCGTTGATCTGTCTAATGTTGACAGTGGAGTGTTGAAGTCTCCCATTATTATTGTATGGGAGTCTAAGTCTCTTGTAAGTCTCTAAGGACTTGCTTGATGAATCTGGGTGCTCCTGTATTGGGTGCATATATATTTAGGAGAGTTAGCTCTTCCTGTTGAATTGATCCCTTTACCATTATGTAATGGCCTTCTTTGTCTCTTTTGATCTTTGATGGTTTAAAGTCTATTTTATCAGAGACTAGGATTGCCACCCCTGCTTTTTTTTTTGTTCTCCATTTGCTTGGTAGATCTTCCTCTATCCCTTTATTTTGAGCCTATGTATGTCTCTGCATGTGAGATGGGTCTCCTGAATACAGCAGACTGATGGGTCTTGACTCTTTATCCAGTTTGCCAGTCTGTGTCTTTTAATTGGAGCATTGAGTCCATTTACATTTAAGGTTAATATTGTTATGTGTGAACTTGATCCTGCCATTATGATATTAACTGGTGATTTTGCTCGTTAGTTGGTGCAGTTTCTTCCTAGCCTCGATGGTCTTTACATTTTGGCATGTTTTTGCAATGGCTGGTACCGGTTGTTCCTTTCCATGTTTAGGGCTTCCTTCAGGGTCTCTTGTAAGGCAGGCCTGGTGGTGACAAAATCTCTAAGCATTTGCTTATCTGTAAAGGATTTTATTTCTCCTTCACTGATGAAACTTAGTTTGGCTGGATATGAAATTCTGGGTTGAAAATTCTTTTCTTTAAGAACGTTGAATATTGGCACCACCACTCTTCTGGCTTGTAGAGTTTCTGCCGAGAGATCTGCTGTTAGTCTGATGGGCTTCCCTTTGTGGGTAACCCGACCTTTCTCTCTGGCTGCCCTTTAGATTGTTTCCTTCATTTCAACTTTGGTGAATCTGGCAATTATGTGTCTTGGAGTTGCTCTTCTGGAGGAGTATCTTTGTGGTGTTCTCTGTATTTCCTGAATTTGAATGTTGGCCTGCCCTACTAGGTTGGGGAAGTTCTCCTGAATGATATCCTGAAGAGTGTTTTCCAACTTGGTTCCATTATCCCCCTCACTTTCAGGCACCCCAATCAGACGTAGATTTGGTCTTTTTACATAATCCCATACTTCTTGCAGGCTTTGTTCATTTCTTTTTCTTCTTTGTTCTTTTGGTTTCTCTTCTCGCTTCACTTCATTCATTTGATCCTCAATCGCTGATACTCTTTCTTCCAGTTGATCGAGTCGGTTACTGAAGCTTGTGCTTTTGTCACGTATTTCTCGTGTCATGGTTTTCATCTCTGTCATTTCATTTATGACCTTCTCTGCATTAATTATTCTAGCTATCAATTCTTCCACTCTTTTTTCAAGATTTTTAGTTTCTTTGCGCTGGGTACGTAATTCCTCCTTTAGCTCTGAGAAGTTTGATGGACTGAAGCCTTCTCTCATCTCTTCAAAATCATTCTCTGACCAGCTTTGATCCATTGCTGGAGATGAGCTGCACTCCTTTGCAGGGGGAGATGCACTCTTATTTTTTGAATTACCAGCTTTTCTGCCCTGCTTCTTCCCCATCTTTGTGGTTTTATCTGTCTCTGGTCTTTGATGATGGTGACGTACTGATGGGGTTTTGGTATAGGTGTTCTTCCTGTTTGATAGTTTTCCTTCTAATAGTCAGGACCCTCAGCTGTAGGTCTGTTGGAGATTGCTTGAGGTCCACTCCAGACCCTGTTTGCCTGGGTATCAGCAGCAGAGGTTGCCGAAGATAGAATATTGCTGAACAGCGAGTGTACCTGTCTGATTCTTCCTTTGGAAGTTTCCTCTCAGGGGTGACTCCACCCTGTGAGGTGTGGGGTATCAGACTGCCCCTAGTGGGGGATGTCTCCCAGCTAGGCTACTCAGGGTCAGGGACCCACCTGAGCAGGCAGTCTGTCCATTCTCAGATCTCAACCTCCATGTTAGGAGATCCACGGCTCTCCCCAAAGCTGTCAGACAGAGTCGTTCGCATCTGCACCAGCCCCCGCTGCTTCCCCTATTGGACTGCAGCTGTGCGCTGTCTGTAGAGGTAGAGTCTACAGAGACAGGCAGGCTTCCTTGAGCTGCTGTGAGCTCCACCCAGTTCGAGCTTCCCAGCGGCTCTGTTTACCTACTTAAGCATCAGCAATGGCGGGCGCCCCTCCCCCAGCCTCGCTGCTGCCTTGCGGATTGATTGCTGCAGACTGCTGTTTTAGCAGTGAGGGAGGCTCCGTGGGTGTGGGACCCTCCTGGCCAGGTGTGGGATATATTCTCCTGGTGTGCCTGTTTCCTTAAAGCGCAGTATTGGGGTGGGAGTTACCCGATTTTCCAGGTGTTGTGTGTCTCAGTTCCCCTGGCTAGGAAAACGGATTTCCTTCCCCCTTGCACTTCCAGGTGAGGCGATGTCTCGCCCTGCTTCAGCTCACGCTGGTCAGGCTGCAGCAGGTGACCAGCACCGATTGTCCAGCACTCCCTAGAGAGATGACCCCAGTACCTCAGTTGAAAATGCAGAAATCGCCAGTCTTCTGTGTTGCTCGCGCTGGGAGTTGGAGAGTGGAGCTGTTCCTATTCGGCCATCTTCAAGAACAGAAATTATAACAAACTGTCTATCAGTCCACAGTGCAATCAAACTAGAACTCAGGACTAAGAAACGCAATCAAAACCGCTCACCTACATGGAAACTGAACAACCTGCTCCTGAATGACTACTGGGTACATAACGAAATAAAGGCAGAAATAAAGATGTTCTTTGAAACCAATGAGAACAGAGATACAACATACCAGAATCTCTGGACACATTTAGAGCAGTGTGTAGAGGGAAATTTATAGCACTAAATGCCCACAAGAGAAAGCTGGAAAGATCTAAAATTGACAGTATAACATCACAATTAAAAGAACTGGAGAAACAAGAGCAAACACATTCAAAAGCTAGCAGAAGGCAAGAAATAACTAAGATCAGAGCAGAACTGAAGGAGATAGGGACACAAAAGACACAACCCCCCCCAAAAATCAATGAATCCAGGAGTTGGTTTTTTGAAAAAATCAACAAAATTGACAGACCACTAGCAAGACTAATAAAGAAGAAAAGAGAGAAGAATCAAATAGACACAATAAAAAATGATAAAGGGGATATCACCACGGACCACACAGAAATACAAACTACCATCAGAGAATACTATAAACACCTCACGCAAATCAACTAGAAAATCTAGAAGAAATGGATAATTTCCTGGACACTTACACTCTTCCAAGACTAAACCAGGAAGAAGTTGAATCCCTGAATAGACCAATAGCAGGCTCTGAAATTGAGGCAACAATTAATAGCCTACCAACCAAAAAAAGCCCAGGACCAGATGGATTCACAGCTGAATTCTACCAGAGGTACAAGGAGGAGCTGGTTCCATTCCTTCTGAAACTATTCCAATCAATTGAAAAAGAGGGAATCCTCCCTAACTCATTTTATGAGGCCAACATCATCCTGATACCAAAGCCTGGCAGAAGCACAACAAAAAAAGAGAATTTTAGACCAATATCCCTGATGAACATCGATGCCAAATTACTCAATAAAATACTGGCAAACCAAATCCAGCAGCACATCAAAAAGCTTATCCACCATGATCAAGTGGGCTTCATCCCTGGGATGCAAGGCTGGTTCAACATTCACAAATCAATAAATGTAATCCAGCATATAAACAGAACCAAAGACAAGAACCACAAGCTTATCTCAATAGATGCAGAAAAGGCTTTTGACAACATTCAACAGCCCTTCATGCTACAAACGCTCAACAAATTCGGTATTGATGGAACGTACCTCAAAATAATAAGAGCTACTTATGACAAACCCACAGGCAATATCATACTGAATGGGCAAAAACTGGAAAAATTCCCTTTGAAAACTGGCACAAGACAGGGATGCCCTCTCTCACCACTCCTATTCAACATAGTGTTGGAAGTTCTGGCTAGGGCAATCAGGCAAGAGAAAGAAATCAAGGGTATCCAGTTAGGAAAAGAAGAAGTCAAATTGTCCCTGTTTGCAGATGACATGATTGTATATTTAGAAAACCCCATTGTCTCAGCCCAAAATCTCCTTAAGCTGATAAGCAACTTCAGCAAAGTCTCAGGATACAAAATTAATGTGCAAAAATCACAAGCATTCTTATACACCAGTAACAGACAAACAGAGAGCCAAATCAGGAATGAACTTCCATTCACAATTGCTTCAAAGAGAATAAAATACCTAGGAATCCAGCTTACAAGGGATGTAAAGGACCTCTTCAAGGAGAACTACAAACCACTGCTCAGTGAACTCAAAGAGGACACAAACAAATGGAGGAACATACCATGCTCATGGATAGGAAGAATCAATATCGTGAAAATGGCCATACTGCCCAAGATTATTTATAGATTCAATGCCATCCCCATCAAGGTACCAATGAGTTTCTTCACAGAATTGGAAAAAATGGCTTTAAAGTTCATATGGAACCAAAAAAGACCCCGTATTGCCAAGACAATCCTAAGTCATAAAAACAAAGCTGGAGGTATCATGCTACCTGACTTCAAACTATACTACAAGGCTACAGTAACCAAAACAGCATGGTACTGGTACCAAAACAGAGATATAGACCAATGGAACAGAACAGAGTCCTCAGAAATAATACCACACATCTACAGCCATCTGATCTTTGACAAACCTGAGAGAAACAAGAAATGGGGAAATGATTCCCTATTTAATAAATGGTGCTGGGAAAATTGGCTAGCCGTAAGTAGAAAGCTGAAACTGGATCTTTTCCTTACTCCTTATACAAAAATTAATTCAAGATGGATTAGAGACTTAAATGTTAGATCTAACACCATAAAAACCCTAGAAGAAAATCTAGGTAGTACCATTCAGGACATAGGCATGGGCAAGGACTTCATGTCTAAAACACCAAAAGCAACGGCAGCAAAGGCCAAAATTGACAAATGGGATCTCATTAAACTAAAGAGCTTTTGCACAGCAAAAGAAACTACCATCAGAGTCAACAGGCAACCTACAGAATGGGAGAACATTTTTGCAATCTACTCATCTGACAAAGGGCTAATATCCAGAATCTACAAAGAACTCAAACAAATATACAAGAAAAAAACAAACAACCCCATCAAAAAGTGGGCAAAGGATATGAACACACATTTCTCAAAAGAAGACATCATACAGCCAACAGACACATGAAAAAATGCTCATCATCACTCGCCATCAGAGAAATGCAAATCAAAACCACAATGAGATACCATCTCACACCAGTTAGAATGGCAATCATTAAAAAGTCAGGAAACAACAGGTGTTGGAGAGGATGTGGAGAAATAGGAACACTTTTACACTGTTGGTGGCATTGTAAACTAGTTCAACCATTATGGAAAACAGTATAGCGATTCCTCAAGGATCTAGAACTAGATGTACCATATGACCCAGCCATCCCACTACTGGGTATATACCCAAAGGATTATAAATCATGCTACTATTAAAACACATGCACACGTATGTTTATTGTGGCACTATTCACAATAGCAAAGACTTGGAATCAACCCAAATGTCCATCTGTGACAGACTGGATTAAGAAAATGTGGCACATATACACCATGGAATATTATGCAGCCATAAAAAAGGATGAGTTTGCGTCCTTTGTAGGGACATGGATGCAGCTGGAAACCATCATTCTTAGCAAACTATCACAAGAAGAGAAAACCAAACACCGCATGTTCTCACTCATAGGTGGGAACTGAAGAATGACATCACTTGGACGCGGGAAGGGGAACATCACACATCGGGGCCTATCATGGGGAGGGGGGAGGAGTAGGGATTGCATTGGGAGTTATACCTGATATAAATGATGAATTGATGGGTGCTGAGGAGTTGATGGGTGCAGCACACTAACATGGCACAAGTATACATATGTAACAAACCTGCATGATATGCACATGTATTGTAGAACTTAAAGTATAATAATAATATAAAAAAGAAGGTTGACTGAGTTAAAAAAAAAAAAAAACTAAAGTTATTTGGTATCAACATCAAAATAGTAAATAATAGATTTGACCAATAATGTAGAAAATATATTTATTGATAACTTATGGAATAAGGAGATACAAAAATAGAGAAAATAGGGTCTTAGGGTGAAATAACTGAAATGCAATATTTTGGATACCTAATGTTGCTGAAGAGGAGACACAACAGAAGAACTAACTGCAGATGTAATGAAAAAAATTCCCCTTCAACTGAGGAAAAGAAAACGTAGATCTCAAATGGAAAGGATGAACGGAAAACTGAAAACTAAAAGAACAAACATTTAGTCCCATTCTTATAAATTTTACTTGAAAACTTTGATGATGAAGAGAACTCTGCAAATGTTCAAAAAATTATCAAGGGAGTAGAAGATTCAATGTTGTGGCAATAGCAACTCTTGTTAAATGCACAGACAAGATTCACATGACTTCAGTCAAAATCTAAGATAGATATTGCATGGTTCTTCCTAATCAGTTTCGAATTACAAATAATAAGATGAGCCAAATGGTCTGAATAATGAACGTAATGTTTACAGATTTATGAAAGAGTAATATTCCAAAACAATAATAAAGATATTTGATACTTGAGGAAGAATATAATGGAATAAATGGAAAATTCCAAAATAGAATTTTGTAGATAAGAATAGCATTACAGAAAATGATGCCAGAATAAATGGCAAGTGAAAAAGACTTTGATATGCATTATATCAAGATTAATTTTAGATATGGTAAAGTAATAAATGTTTACTGGTAAACAAAAAAAATGGAAGAAAATCTAGGCAAATGTTTATATTTGTACAATAATGAAAGCCAAGACAGAAAACTGAAAGGAAAATATTATGGTTGCCTCTAAATATACAAAATTAAAACTGTGTGTCACAAACAGAATTAACAAAATTAAACTGAAAAAACTTTTGTAATGTATATGACATAGATGGATTTAAATTATTTATATATAAATAACTTATAAAAATATTTTTAATATACATTCTAGTTGAAACATGGAAAGAAATATCCTTCCAGTTTTTTAAGCCAAGAAACCTGGGTTCATCATAGACTAGTCTTTTTCTTCTCACTCATCATCCAATCATGAAATCTCTTTGTTCCTACCTTCTGAAAATATCCAGAATTCTTCATCACCTGTATTACTACAAACTCACTAAGTTTTATCGTCTCTCCTTGAATTATTAAAATAGCCTCTTAAGTGTTCTCTTGCTTTTAGCTTTGTGTCCTATAATTTGTTGTCAGTACAGTGTTCAGAGTGACCCTTTTAAAAGTGGGTTATGTCACACCTCTGCTCAACAATCTCAAAAGTCTTGCCTTCACACTTCAAATAAAAGCCAAAGTCTTCACAATAGCTTACAAACTCCACATGACCTAGCTAGTATCTCCATTGCCTGACACCTCCTAATCTCAATGCCTTGACTACTGTACTTGTACACTTAGCTATATCCTGACAGCCTTCTTTGCTGTTCCTTGAACACACTGGGTAGTATCCTCCTTAGAATCTTTGCACTGGATGTTCCCTCTGCCTGGAAATTTCTTCCCTTTGAAGTGCCAATGGCCAACTTTCTCACCTCCAAGCTTTTGCTCAAATGCCATTTTCTCAATGAAGCCTACTTTTATCATCCTGTTTACTGTTGTGAGCAGCAGCTCTACCACTCTCAATCGTCTTACCTAGAAATTTTTGTTGTTGTTCTGTAGCAGGATGAGCTGCAGACAAAACTCCTCAGACACCAAGTTAAAGAAAGAAGGGGTTTATTCGGCTGGGGGCATCAGCAAGACTCCTGTCTCAAGAGCCAAGCTCCCCAAGTGAGCAATTCCTGTCCCTTTTAAGGGCTCACAACTATAAGGGGGTGCGCGTGAGAGGGTAGTGATTCATTGAACAAGCAGGGGGTACTTGACTGGGGGCTGCTTGCACCGGTAATTAGAGCAGAACAAAACAGGATAGGGATTTTCACAACGCATTTCTATACAATGTCTGTAATCTATAGATAACATAACCGATTAGGTCAGGGGTTGATCTTTAACTACCAGGCCCAGGGTGTGGCACCAGGCTGTCTGCTTGTGGATTTCATTTCTGCCTTTTAGTTTTTACTTTTTCTTTCTTTGGAGGCAGAAATTGGGCATAAGACAATATGAGGGGTGGTCTCCTCCCATATTCCCCCACTTTGAGACGCTCCCTCAATAGTGGGAGTTCTCACTTTCATTTTTACTACCCATGTCTTCTAGTAAGACAGATCAATAGTGATTCACATAGTACACTTGTGCTGAAGCATTTTGGTGAACTAAGGTAGTGATGAGGCTTTTTATCATTTGAAGAAGTACAGGTAGCAAACAAGGGAGTAAGCAATTTCCTGTTACTATTATAACTCTTATTATAAGAGTTTTAAATGCTCCTAGCGCTGGGAACCATTTTCCCAGCATGGCCCCAGGATGAAATCCATGCCACACTTGCACAGTCACATGTGCCAGTTTTGTCATATCTCTAACTATGTCTTCAACTACTTGCCCTTGTTTATCTATGTGTAGGCAGCAATTAGTAAGGTTAAATTTCTTACAGATGTCTCCTTCGGCTGCTACCAAGTAGTTGAGAGCTAATCTATTTTGATAGATAGCATTTCTCATCTGAGTTTCTTGCCAGACCAGAATAGACAAAACTCTGCTGGTTTTATTAGTGATTATTTTTAAGACAGCTTGTAACCGTATGATTCGCTTGATCATATAAATGGTGGTCTGGTATCCCCACGAGCTGTCTTGTGCCTAAGTAGCAGGCCTATAATATTGTATGATTTTCTCAGGGTGCCGTTTATCATTTTATCAATTGCCTATAGCTATGCTTCTCTTTTCGCAGGAAGCACAGACAGGGAAGCTCAGGAATTTGCCTGTTTTTATGGACAGTAGGAAGAAAGATGTTTTAATAGTGCCAATAACACAACTACCTTCCCACTGGTCAGGTAATTTGGCATAAGTTCTATGTCCACATATCCAGTATAATCCAGTGGGGACTGTCCAGTACCAGTGGGACTCCGAGTGGGTCCACACAGTTTGCAACTTTGGGAATTTACTAAATGGATTTATCTCTGTGTGATTTGAACTCCAGCAAGTGACTGTTTTCGTGGTAGCATTATACAACTTCTGTCTCAGACAACTGAGTCATCCTACTGGGTGAGTGAATTATTTTCCTTCTCTAGCTATGCAATATTGTCCAATAATTGAGGTTTTAGGACCCAGAAATTATCAGGGTGATTCTTTTGAGCCAGGAATTCATCAGGAACTGGGTCTGTAGGTACTAATTCTCTGGCTTCCCATGGCCATTGATCTCCTACTACAGTTCCTCCACATACATAATATGAAGCAACATTGAGAGACTGGGCTACATGCTCGGCTAATTGCAAAAACAAATTTTTTGTTTTTCCTGGAATTTCTGGTACTGGCACATTTAGTTCATCATAGAAAGTTTGAAACACTGGCTCAGGAGAGCTTTTGTAAACTTCTCCTCAAACCAAAATATTTACTCGAGGATGCAGTATGGCCCCATCAATTCCTAAGGTCACACGCTCCTCTTTTTTCCAGCGAGGATCAAGGGAATTGATTATTACTAGCTCTAATGGGTTACATTGTCCCTTAGTACAGGAAGGGCCATTTTTTCCTTTCTGAAGGTGGACTGGATCCTTTTCACTTTTTTTTTTTTTTATCCAAGTGGCCTAAATGACACAAGACCAGTATTTATGTTTATTTCCACACTGTCCTAATTTATGACAGATGTATTTATTTTCTGCCATATAGTCTCTTTTCTAATTAAGAGAACCACATCTTATTCCTAACTTATTACTATTAATGACAGCACAGGCATCAAATTTTAAGGTAACTTGTTTGGGCACCTCTTTGTTTTCTGTTTTGGCTAACACTTTAGCTCATATCATTTATGAGCTCCCACCCATCCTCAATCCTTAATCTTATTTTAAAAACTGTGGTCATGGGAGGCTCAGATGGGTCATAACACACATCAGGTTGGTCATTTCATGGGCTACATACCTTGCGTAGAATAACGTTATACAAGCAAGTTATTTTTATAGTTCCAGTACACTTATAATAACTATAAAATAATAGGACTGTAGCAACCTTTTGTCCTACCTCAGTGACTTGATGTATACACTGGGAACAGTCCTCAGTCTGAGGAAGGTCAGTTGAAGTCCTTACTGCAAAACTCCAAATTTTAAGGAAAATGAGTCCTGCGATGAGTTTCCTCATGCTTTGGCCGTGAGTGGACCAGTCAACTTCCGGATGTGACTGGAACAGGGCTTGTCGTCTTCTTCAGAGTCACTTTGCAGGGATTGGCAAAGCTGCTCCCATCCATGTACCACTCACAGTCTACTGATGTTTAAGGATGGTCTTGGAGGTTGGGCCTGCTAGAATAAACTGAGTCCAAAACCTCTACACAGTTATGTTCAACTGGACTCTCTGATACTGGGAGCAAGGTGGTGAGGTTTAGGGTGTGGCAAACTTCAGTGGTTATGTGGGGATTTTCATATAGCAAGCTTTAGTACTTGGTTATCTAGCACTTGTTAACTAATGATGTCCTTTGGTAGTCATTAAAGTTACCACAGCATGGGGGCCTTTATATTCAGGTTTTGCCTAAGGGTTAGTTTATCTGCTTCTTGTGCTAACAGGGCCATTGATGCTAGGGCCCTTGGACCTGGGGGCCAGCCTTTGGAAACCCTGTCTAGTTGTTTTGAGAGATAGGCCAGTGGCCTTGGCCAGGGCACCACAGTCTGGGTTAAAACTCCAACTGCCATTTTTTCTCTTTCTGACACATAGAGTGTAAAGAGTTTTGTCAGGTCAGGTAGCCTCAGGACTGGGGCCAATATGAGTTTTTCTTTTAATTCATGAAAACTCGTTGCTGTTGGTTGTAATAGATGTAGTTTATCTAATCTACATTTTTATTAACTGTAACCCACCAAAATATTGACTCAAATCCTGCAGCTCTTTGATTTCAAGCTGTAGATTGATCTGGTATTCCTAGTGGGACTCCATTTGTGTCTAAATAGACATGAGAGTTGAAAGACCCATAAGGGGCTTCTCTCACTTTACGATGTCTTATGTTTTTTCCTTCTGGTTAATGAAATGCCAGGGTGAAAGGGATAGCCAATTGGACTAAAGTACAAGTGCCACTCCAGTTATTTGGCAGAGTGCCTACTAAAGGTCCACCACAATACCACCACACATCCACTCAGGGATGAACAAGGGCTGACTGATTGATAAGCTCTTGAAAATTCTTAAGGTCACTGCATCCTTTCAGGTCTCCAAGGAACGCTAAGTTTCTCTTCTGTCATGAGAGACATGAAGTGAACTTAATGTTGGGGGACAGAGGCTGGATGGCCCTTGGGGGCTGACCCGCAGGGTGCCGGACTTTGAGATATAACAGAGAGCTTGGCATGACTTATTACTCCATGCTGTAGAATCCTGGAAAACAGCTACCATGCAGCCCACACATGGTCGACTGCAGGACCACCTTAGTGGAAAGGGGACAATCTGGGCCTCTGGCCTGCCATGTGCACAAGCATAACAATTGCTTTTGTTTAACGTGTAGATGGAATACTTGATCCATTTTAACCAGGCATTTGCATCATGGTATCCTGTCTTAACTGCTAAAGTTTGTTCTAAGTCTTTAACTTCTATGATCCTCTAGTAAAATGAATGTATGATTTTAGGAAATTACAAAAACTGGTTGGGGCAGTCCATCCTTGCTCTTTAGTGGTCCACAGAACATTGGACAAACTATGACATGAAAGCTCTACATTGGGGGGCAAGACTCCTGGTTGGCACAGGAGTATTTATCAAAATCTCCCAGGATTAAATGGTCCTAGTTTGCTAATGCCCAGTCTGAGGAGAGTCAGGAGGGACAGAGGTACTTTTCTGAAGGAGAAAGCTATCTTTGACTTGGCAAGTCCTTACAGGGTATAACAAAGAAAGCATTAAATGCAATAGTTTGAGGCGAAATTGACTTGGTTGTGTTAACAACCAGATGGTCAGGAATAGAACGAGGAAAGAAGAAAGAGTAATAGAATAGATGAAAATCATCAAATTTTTCTTAGCTTTAGTTTGGTAGGGTTTTCTCCTGGGACTACGGCGCATGACTCTGGAGGAGATGGCACTTTCTTGACTTGGGTGTGATGAGTCCATCCTTTTCCCCCCCCCCCCCCTGTACAAACAGCAGTCTTGGTGGTTAGCAGGACAAGGTAGGGTCCTTCCCAGGCTGACTTGAGTTTTTCTTCTTTCCACCCTTTGATGAGAACGTGATCTTCAAGCTGGTGCTGGTTTACCAGAAATTGTAGGGGTGGTACATGTGCTAAAAGACTTTTAGTTTTTGAGAGAAAGGAAAGCAGAAGACAAACCAAGTATATAATTTTTAAGAAATTGACCTTTTGTTTTAAATGTTGGGACCTTGGCAGTGGACTTGATAGTCCTTAGTGCCTTTTTACTGAGAAATTTCCTTTAGCACCTATTTTTATTAGTTTTTAAACCAAAGAAAGCTAAATATCATTTTACATTTAACAATGTTTCTCATATGATTTTTATACCAGATAATCTAAATTTTATATTAGTGTGTTATTAATGTTCAACCTAATTTGAATAAAACCTTGTAGACATATTTATGTAATTTTTAATGTTTGACTATAAGGTAAGATTTGTTTTTTTTTTTTTTTTTTGAGATGGAGTCTTGCTCTGTCGCCCAGGCTGGAGTGCAGTGGCCGGATCTCAGCTCACTGCAAGCTCCGCCTCCCAGGTTCACGCCATTCTCCTACCTCAGCCTCCCGAGTAGCTGGTACTACAGGCGCCCGCCACCTCGCCCAGCTAGTTTTTTGTATTTTTTTTAGTAGAGACGGGGTTTCACCGTGTTCGCCAGGATGGTCTCGAACTCCTGACCTCGTGATCCACCCGTCTCGGCCTCCCAAAGTGCTGGGATTACAGGCTTGAGCCACCGCGCCCAGCCTTACAAGGTAAGATTTGGTAAACACTTTTTAACCTTTTATAATTTTTGCTAAAGAGCAGGTTCGTGCTTTAAGAAAAACCTGCTACGCTTTTACTTTAATGTCCAGTTCACAGAAAAACTGGATGATACTTCTTTAACTTAAGCTAATATGTTTATACACATAATTTTTTTACAATTAACGTTTTAAAACTTGCTTAAACCTTCAAAACAATAAATTTTAACTTTTTATTTATTTATTTAGCATGATGTCTCCATTTTTTTTTTTTTTAAATACTTTTAAGTTCTAGGGTACATGTGCACAAAGTGCAGGTTTGTTACATATGTATACATGGGCCATGTTGGTGTGCTGCACCCATTAACTCGTCATTTATATTAGGTATATCTCCTAATGCTATCCCTCCCGCCTGCCCCCCACGCCACAATAGGACCTGGTGTGTCATGTTCCCCTTCCTGTGTCCAAGTGATCTCATTGTTCAATTCCCACCTATGAGTGAGAACGTGCGGTATTTGGTTTTCTGTTCTTGCGATAGTTGGCTGAGAATGATGGTTTCCAGATGCATCCATGTACCTACAAAGGACACAAACTCATCCTTTTTTATGACTGCGTAGTATTCCATGGTGTATATATGCCACATTTTCTTAATCCAGTCTGTCACTGATGGACATTTGGGTTGATTCCAAGTCTTTGCTATTGTGAATAGTGCTGCAATAAACATATGTGTTCATGTGTCTTTATAGCAGCATGATTTATAATCCTTTGGGTATATACCCAGTAATGGGATGGCTGGGTCATATGGTACTTCTAGTTCTAGATCCTTGAGGAATCGCCACACTGTTTTCCACAATGGTTGAACTAGTTTTCAGTTCCACCAACAGTGTAGAAGTGTTCCTATTTCTCCACATCCTCTCCAACACCTGTTGTTTCCAGATTTTTTAATGATTGCCATTGTAACTGGTGTGAGATGGTATCTCATTGTGGTTTTGATTTGCATTTCTCTGATGGCGAGTGATGATGAGCATTTTTTCATGTGTCTGTTGGTTGTATGAATGTCTTCTTTTAAGAAGTGTCTGTTCGTATCCTTTGCCCACTTTTTGATGGGGTTGTTTGTTTTTTTCTTGTAAATTTGATTGAGTTCTCCATGGCTTCTGGATATTAGCCCTTTGTCTGACGAGTAGATTGCAAAAATTTTCTCCTATTCTGTAGGCTATCTGTTCACTCTGATGGTAGTTTCTTTTGCTGTGCAGAAGCTCTTTAGTTTAAATAGATCCCATTTGTCAATTTGGCCCTTGTTGCCATTGCTTTTGGTGTTTTAGACATGAAGTTCTTGCCCATGCCTATGTCCTAAATGGTACTACCTAGGTTTTCTTCTAGGGTTTTTATGGTATTAGGTCTAACATTTAAGTCTCTAATCCATCTTGAATTAATTTTCGTATAAGGAGTAAGGAAAGGATCCAGTTTCAGCTTTCTACGTATGGTTAGCCAATTTTTCTAGCACCATTTATTAAATAGGGAATCCTTTCCCCATTTCTTGTTTTTGTCAGGTTTGTCAAAGATCAGATGGCTGTAGATGTGTGGTATTATTTCTGAGGACTCTGTTCTGTTCCATTGGTCTATATCTCTGTTTTGGTACCAGTACCATGCTGTTTTGGTTACTGTAGCCCTGTAGTATAGTTTGAAGTCAGGTAGCATGATGCCTCCAGCTTTGTTCTTTTGGCTTAGGATTGTCTTGGCAATGCAGGGTCTCTTTTGGTTCCATATGAACTTTAAAGCGGTTTTTTCCAATTCTGTGAAAGAAAGTCATTGGTAGCTTAATAGGGATGGCATTGAATCTATAAATGGGCAGTATAGCCATTTTCACAATATTGATTCTTCCTATCCATGAGCATGGTATGTTCTTCCATTTTTTTGTGTCCTCTTTTATTTCACTGAGCAGTGGTTTGTAGTTCTCATTGAAAAGGTCCTTTACATCCCTTGTAAGTTGAATTCCTAGGTATTTTATTCTCTTTGAAGTTATTGTGAATGAGAGAGTTCATTCATGATTTGGCTCGCTGTTTGTCTGTTACTGGTGTATAAGAATATTTGTGATTTTGCACATTGATTTTGTATCCTGAGACTTTGCTTATCAGCTTAAGGAGATTTTGGGCTGAGACAATGGGGTTTTCTAAATATACAATCGTGTCATCTGCAAACAGGGACAATTTGATGACTTTTTTTCCTAACCGAATACCCTATATTTCTTTCTCTTGCCTGATTGCCCTAGCCAGAACTTCCAACAATATGTTGAATAGGAGTGGTGAGAGAGGGCATCCCTGTCTTGTGCCAGTTTTCAAAGGGAATGCTTCCCATTTTTGCCCATTCAGTATGATATTGGCTGTGGATTTGTCATAAATAGCTCTTATTATTTTGAGATACATTCCATCAATACTTAATTTATTGAGAGTTGTTAGCATGAAGAGTCGTTGAATTTTGTCAAAGGCCTTTTCTGCATCTATTGAGATAATCATGTGGTTTTTGTCTTTGGTTCTGTTTATATGCTGGATTATGTTTATTGATTTGCATATGTTGAACCAGCCTTGCATCCCAGGGATGAAGCCCACTTGATCATGATGGATAAGCTTTTTGATGTGCTACTGGATTTGGTTTGCCAGTATTTTATTGATGATTTTTGCATCGATGTTCATCAGGGATATTGGTCTAAACTTGTCTTTTTTTGTTGTATCTCTGTCAGACTTTGGTATCAAGATGATGTTGGCCTTGTAAAATGAGTTAGGGAGGATTCCCTCTTTTTCTATTGATTGGAATAGTTTCAGAAGGAATGGTACCAATTCCTCCTTGTACCTCTGGATATGTATTAGTTTCTTGTGTGTTTGGTAGCATTTGGCTGGAATCCATCTGGTCCTGGGCTTTTTGTTGTTGTTGTTAGATTTCGTTATTGATTCAATCTTGCTATTCATTTTTTGGTCTGTTTAGGTGTTTTATTTCTTCTAGGTTCAGTCTTGGGAGGTTGTATGTTTCTAGGAATTTACTCACTTCCTCTAGGTTTCCTAGTTTGTGAGCATATATTTGTTAATAATAGTCTCTCAAGATCTTTTGTATTTCTGTGGTGTCAGTTGTAATATCCCTTTTTTCTTTACAGATTGTGTTTATTTGGATCTTCTCTGTTTTTGGTTAGCCTAGCTAGTGGTTTATCAATTTGTCTTTTGGCAGAACTTTGTGGTTTTATGAGATTCTGTAGTGTTGCCATTTTATTCCTATATCTTCTTCCTTTGTGTGAGTGTTTTATAAGAACTGTGAGTTTTATATTTGTGTGTTTTTGTAATGGTGAATATTGACTTTTTGTTTCCATGTTTAGGACCCCTTTGAGTATTTTCTGTAGGACCTGTTGATTGGTGAAAAATTTTCTTTGCATTTACTTGTCTGGGAAATACTTTACTTCTCCTTCATTTATGCAGCTTATTCTGGCAGAATATAAATATTTTGGGTAAAAGGTGTGTGTGTGTGTGTGTGTGTGTGTGTGTGTGTGTGTGTTCAGAACTTTGAAAATGTCATTCAATTCTCTTCTGGCTCCTAAGGTTTCTGCTAAAAAGTCTGCTGTTATTCTGATGGGGCTTCCTTTATAGGTAACTAGACACATTTCACTTGCTAATTTAAAAATTCTTTCAGTTTGCCTTTAGGCCTCCTAAAGGTAATATGCCACAGTGAAGTCCTATTTGCAATGTATTTGCTTGGGAAATAGTAGGACTCCTGTATTTGCATGTCTGACTCTCCTGTTGTACTTGAGAAGTTTTTATCCACTTTCCTTAAGTAGGTTTTCTAAGCTTTGTTATCTCTCTTCCTCCTTTGGAATACCAATAATTAATAAGTTTGGTCACTTTATGTAGTAAAAGATGTTAAAGTCTCCATTCTTGTCTTTTTTTTCTTTTTTTTCTTTTTGCCTGACTGGATTGTTTTAAAAACCTATCTTTGAGTTCTGAGATTCTTTCTTCCTCTTGGTCTAATTTATTGTTGAAGCTTATTGAAGTTTTTGGAGGTATTTTGTATTCCCTTAAATGAAATTTTTACTACTAGAATGTATGTTTTTTCTTTCAAAAAACTTTGTAAATTTCTCATTAATATCCTGAATTGATTTTCTGATGTCTTTGTATGAGTTTTCAGATTTCTCTTAAATCTCATTGAGCTTCTTTAAAATCTATGTTTTTTTTTTTTTTTTTTTTTGAGACGGAGTCTCGCTCTGTCGCCCAGGCTGGAGTGCAGTGGCCGGATCTCAGCTCACTGCAAGCTCCGCCTCCCGGGTTTACGCCATTCTCTCACCTCAGCCTCCCGAAAAATCTATGTTTTGAATTATTTACCTGGCATTTTGAGGAATTCTTTCTGGTTGGGATCTATTGCTTGAGTACTGTTGTGGTCCTTTGATGGTGTCATATTTCCTTGCTTTTTCATGTTTCCTGTGTCATTCTACTGATATCTACACATCTGGTGTAGCAGTAGCTTGTTTCAGTTTTTTAAAGTTGCTTCTATAGGGGAGAATTTCTTCCTGAAGATGTTTGTAGATTGTTGGTTGAGTAGGATACATTGGTTTTGATTTTGGGTGCCTGTGATAGTATAATTTTGTATGACTTCTTCAGCAGTACACAGAGTCTGTATTAACTGTGATTTCCTCAGTGATTTAAGGTAGTTATTAGTTGATGTTGTGGCAAAGTTTTGATGGGGACTTTGATGATAACTGAATGAGGTTTCAGGCCCCGGTGGTGGCAGAGTGGGGTAAATGTACCTGTTTTTAGGCCCCAGAACAGCATATACTGGCCCCAGTGCTAGTTGGTCCTAGAGGGCTGATTTTCGGGCCTCCAAGTCACTTTTTTTTTTTTTTTTCTTCTTTTTTTTTTTTTTTTTTTTTATACTTTAAGTTCTAGGGTACATGTGCATGACATTTATATCATGTATAACTCCCCAATGCAATCCCTCCCTCCTCCCCCCTCCCCATGATAGGCCCCAGTGTGTGATGTTCCCCTTCCCGAGTCCAAGTGATCTCATTGTTCAGTTCCCACCTATGAGTGAGAACATGCGGTGTTTGGTTTTCTCTTCTTGTGATAGTTTGCTAAGAATGATGGATTCCAGCTGCATCCATGTCCCTACAAAGGACGCAAACTCATCCTTTTTTATGGCTGCATAGTATTCCATGGTGTATATGTGCCACATTTTCTTAATCCAGTCTGTCACAGATGGACATTTGGGTTGATTCCAAGTCTTTGCTATTGTGAATAGTGCCGCAATAAACATACGTGTGCATGTGTCTTTGTAGTAGAGTAATTTATATCCTTTGGGTATATACCCAGTAGTGGGATGGGTGGGTCATATGGTACATCTAGTTCTAGATCCTTGAGGAATCGCCATACTGTTTTCCATAATGGTTGAACTAGTTTACAATCCCACCAACAGTGTAAAAGTGTTCCTATTTCTCCACATCCTCTCCAACACCTGTTGTTTCCTGACTTCTTAATGATTGCCATTCTAACTGGTGTGAGATGGTATCTCATTGTGGTTTTGATTTGCATTTCTCTGATGGCGAGTGATGATGAGCATTTTTCATGTGTCTGTTGGCTGTATGGATGTCTTCTTTTGAGAAATGTCTGTTCATATCCTTTGCCCACTTTTTGATGGGGTTGTTTGTTTTTTTCTTGTATATTTGTTTGAGTTCTTTGTAGATTCTGGATATTAGCCCTTTGTCAGATGAGTAGGTTGCAAAAATGTTCTCCCATTCTGTAGGTTGCCTGTTGACTCTGATGGTAGTTTCTTTTGCTGTGCAAAAGCTCTTTAGTTTAATTAGATCCCATGTGTCAATTTTTGCTTTTGCTGCCGTTGCTTTTGGTGTTTTAGACATGAAGTCCTTGCCCATGCCTATGTCCTGAATGGTACTACCTAGATTTTCTTCTAGGTTTTTATGGTATTAGGTCTAACATTTAAGTCACATCGTGTTGGAAGTTCTGGCTAGGGCAATCAGGCAAGAGAAAGAAATCAAGGGTATCCAGTTAGGAAAAGAAGAAGTCAAATTGTCCCTGTTTGCAGATGACATGATTGTATATTTAGAAACCCCATTGTCTCAGCCCAAAATCTCCTTAAGCTGATAAGCAACTTCAGCAAAGTCTCAGGATACAAAATTAATGTGCAAAATCACAAGCATTCTTATACACCAGTAACAGACAAGCAGAGAGCCAAATCAGGAATGAACTTCCATTCACAATTGCTTCAAAGAGAATAAAATACCTAGGAATCCAGCTTACAAGGGATGTAAAGGACCTCTTCAAGGAGAACTACAAACCACTGCTCAGTGAAATCAAAGAGGACACAAACAAATGGAAGAACATACCATGCTCATGGATAGGAAGAATCAATATCGTGAAAATGGCCATACTGCCCAAGGTTATTTAGATTCAATGCCATCCCCATCAAGCTACCAATGACTTTCTTCACAGAATTGGAAAAAACGGCTTTAAAGTTCATATGGAACCAAAAAAGAGCCCGCATTGCCAAGACAATCCTAAGTCAAAAGGACAAAGCTGGAGGCGTCACGCTACCTGACTTCAAACAATACTACAAGGCTACAGTAACCAAAACAGCATGGTACTGGTACCACAACAGAGATATAGACCAATGGAACAGAACAGAGTCCTCAGAAATAATACCACACATCTACAGCCATCTGATCTTTGACAAACCTGACAAAAACAAGAAATGGGGAAAGGATTCCCTATTTAATAAATGGTGCTGGGAAAATTGGCTAGCCATAAGTAGAAAGCTGAAACTGGATCCTTTCCTTACCCCTTATACGAAAATTAATTCAAGATGGATCAGAGACTTAAATGTTAGACCTAATACCAAGTCACTTGTTTAAAAGTTAGTAGTGGAAGTGGTGAACCAGCTGTGTGGGAAGACTCTCAGATCTCTGAAGGCATGTGGATGATGACAATAGTGGTGGTGGAGCAATGCACTGGGACACAATTGCTCCATGTTGGTGTTCCTGGTAGCTGTGATGGGTTGGGCAGGCTAGACCTCAGTCCCACAGCTGCTGGCATTAGGGCAGTAGTTATTGTCTTAAGTGTGCTAAGAAGAGCTTGATCTCTCCATCCCTCCTCTGGCTGGTTAGCAGCTGCAGCTGCATCCCCTCAAACTTGGCCCAAGGGTCAGGCACAGCATATCATTAAACTCTCAAAATGATGCCAGGTGTGGGCTTGTGACCAGAGAGGGAGGGGCTCTACTCAGGAGTGCAGAATGAGCATGAAACTGGGCAGTGCAGTCTGCTCAAATCTTGGTCTCTCAGCAGCCCATAGCATGGTAGTGGGTATTATTCTAGATACACGGAGCAGAGAGAGTCTGGTTTCCTCTTCCCTCCTTGGTTAGGTGGTGGTTGTAGCAATGTCAACTTGAACTTGGTCCAAGGGAAGGGCACATATGCTAAAATATTTCATATTTCACTTTTTTTTTCCTCTCCCTCTCTCTCTTTTTCTTAGACAGAGTCTTGCACTGTTGCCCAGGCTGGAGTGCAATAGTGCAACCTTGGTTCACTGCATCCCGGCTTCACACAATTCTCCTGCCTCAGCCTCCCAAGTAGCTGGGGTTACAGGTGCACACCAACACACCGTGCTTTCACTTCTGTCTCTTAAACATTATGGCTAAACTTTGTGAGAATGTGGGGATTGGGACTCTAGAACTCTGCAGAGTGTTTAAAAGTAGCAATTTTTGGCCGGGCGCGGTGGCTCAAGCCTGTAATCCCAGCACTTTGGGAGGCCGAGATGGGCGGATCACGAGGTCAGGAGATTGAGGCCATCCTGGCTAACATGGTGAAACCCCGTCTCTACTAAAAAATACAAAAAACTAGCCGGGCGAGGTGGCGGGCGCCTGTAGTCCCAGCTACTCGGGAGGCTGAGGCAGGAGAATGGCGGAAACCCGGGAGGCGGAGCTTGCAGTGAGCTGAGATCCGGCCACTGCACTCCAGTCTGGGCGACAGAGCGAGACTCCGTCTCAAAAAAAAAAAAAAAAAAAAAAAAAGTAGCAATTTTTAAAAAACTAACTTTACAATTTTACAAAGTTTGTTCATCCATCCTAAAATTTTTCACTGTCACTCTCCACCACCCCCCTCCCCAATTTTTCCTGGGTCCTCAGATGATGCTGTCCAGGTTCAGCGAAATGTTGAAAAGTGATACAAATAAGGAACAGGAACTTCAAACCAAATCAACAGTGAGAGTAGCATATGTATGTTTTTCTATGTTGTGTGAGTTGTGGCTCACTTAAGAAGAATCAAGTTATTTAAGGAAGGTGAAAAATAAGCTTTTAAAAAAATACAATTAGAGTCATTATTGAAAATAAAGATTGTTATACTTAGGTATTTTTTAAAAGTCAACATTTTACTTATCATATTAAGGGATATTTTAATTCACAATCAACTTTTAAAATTATGATTTTTTTCTTTTTTCTTACTTCATTCTTCCATCACACTAAACTGTTTTTATTAATATTTTTTCTACAGTTACATTATGTAAGAATTTTAAAATACAAATAATTAAAATAAATGATTCTCTCTTTAGTTTGCCTAAAAGTTGTTATGACATAATTCTAGGTGGTAATTGTATAATTGGGTACATAACTTAATTAAGAATTTTTTAGTTTGCAATCCTGAAAATTATAACACATATATTTTCACTAACTGCTGTGGGACACAATTGTAGTTATTACCCAAGTATTCAATAATCAATACACATCTTAACCAAATTGATTACGATATATTGCAAATATATATAAATACCTTCAATAATTCTCATTCATAAAATGGTTGCTTTTCTTTCTATATTTGTCTTGCCATTCTGTACATTTATTTTCAGTGGTACAATATATGTAAAGTGTTTAGTTAATATTAGGGGCTAAATCATTTCTTCTCATTTTTCTTCCCTTCCCTGATTGGTCCCCAATTTGACTTTCATTATGCCTTCTCTTATGTATAAATACACAGCTCAATGAACAGGCTGACCATGTCATACTTATATAAAACATACTTGTCTATTTTGTTGAAATAATTCATCAACAAAATTCCTTATTCCAAATAATTCTGTGAAACTATGTCTCCTTTTCTAACTATATAAATACTCCTAGATTCTTGAAGAAAATGTATTATTACTACTTTGTAAACTTCTTGTTCAAACTCTTTATTCACTTCTTCTACCCTTCTCACTCTGAGAACTACAATGATCAATACTCTCACCCAGGAGAGTTGTTGAGGATATAGGAAGGCTCTGAGCACAGTTGACTAAGAAAGTTAGATAATAAAATCTGTGTTGATTGCAATTTTACCTCTTAAAGTAGAATTTATCTTTACAGTTATCTGCCCCAAAGTGAATTTAATTATTTCCTATAGAGAACTAATATGTAAGCAAGGAATTTTTAGTTTTCTCTAAGATGTATGCTTTGGATGACACACATGATTTAAGATATATTGTGTACCTAACATTGATGATTTCTTTGAGTATTTAGGCATATTTAAGGATATATCCTTGATAATTATTTTATATTAGTGAACTGCTTTCTAGATGAGTAACAGTAGAAACATTTAATTAGTGTATACTACATTACAAATGCTATTTTTTTCAGTACTTGCAACAAGTCTATGAGCTATCCTCTCTATTAGTTTAAGAAATAGAAATCCAGAGTTGATACATAGGCTAAGGTTTCTCAGTTCAGAAGCACCTTTGCAATGATTTGAAACTAAAACCTTCCTTGGAGTTTTTAATTTCTCCTTGTTTTATTTTTCTTTTGTTTTTAGTTATTACTATTTTTACAATAATATAGGTTTTTCAATAAGAAATATAGTCAATTATTCCCATTGTGGAAGATTTGGAAATTTTAATTCATATGTAATTCTACAACTAAGAGATAGTAATTGTTAATATTTTGTTATATGTACTGATAAACACACGTTACAGTTGAAGCATGCATTTAATTTTTTACATTATATGACACAGTGTCTGTGAGTATACATCATTCAGCTGACACTGCAGTATCTTCAAGGCTCATTATTCACATAGAAAACAAGGTGAACACAACGTTATTTGTTCTATGTTATATCATGAACTGGGTCGTAAGCATTTTTTTCTAAGTTAATGGCTGCATCGTATTCTATCTTTTGTGGATTTTTAAATTTAGTTAGTTCTTTATTATTGGATCCTTCATTTTTCCCAAAGTTTGTTTTACCATAAATAGTTAATATCTATGCATATGTAACTATCTTCATTTTAGACAATTTCATTTTTATATATACATAGAAGAGACATCAAGGAGGAGGAACATTTTTACATCTTCTATCTCAGGTTATGATATTTACACCTTGGTACAAAATGTTGGTGAGCACACAACCATTGTTCTCTGCATACATTTCTTTTCTTAGCCACTTATAAAGAGAAAGGAAAGGAAAAGACAAACAGGTCTGTCCATATTTTATTTGTCTCACTGTCTTCTTAATCATTTTTACATAGAGAAATATTACATTTTACTGATTCATATGTTAGGTAAAAAAAGGTGAAGTCATTTGGATAAGCAACAGAGAAAAATAGAACAAGTATGTAATTTTAATTTTTATGTAAAATTTAAACATGGATAAACTATGAAAATGTATTAAATTTATGAGATCTGGATGGAATTGTTTCTACTCTGGGGAAAAAAGTACTAAAATACATTTCGTAGTTGTTGCACAAACACTACATTCCCTGCTGGCTGGAGATGCTAACAGATGTTTGGATCAATGTATGCTTAAGTTTAATTACCTACATAATTGCTGAAACCATCTATTTGCTTTTCCTATTTAGATCTGTCCATACAGATAATGTGCAATTAGTGAGATTTAGTACTTCCAATTATTGGGAATGTGAGTTATAAAAATGTGATGCCTTATGGTCCAGATTAAACTATGTGTGCACTCAACAAGTAATTATCTTTCCATAACAAACTGTGATAGAGACAACAACAGAGCTCTCCTTCTAGGTGCTTCCAGTAGAGTAGGACCTCTGACCTTAGGCTGAGAGGGATTATGCATGACAGAGGTGACCTGAGATGACTTCTAGAAATATTAGGCTAAAGCTACTTTCAAAAATTTTATGTAACAATAAAATTTATTCTTCTGTTGTATAGTTCTATGGATTTTCATATATACAGAGAGTTATATAATCACCATCCCAATCAAAATTTACATTTTCATCAATCACAAAAACTTCCTGATGCTGCTTTTTGTGTTTCAAGTCCACCTGCTTGAAACCACTGTGCCCAATTTTGACTTCTCCAGACATATACATAGAATTAGAGTTGCTCCTCAGTATCTGTGGCAGGTTGGTTTCAGGAACCATGCGTAAATAAAAATCCACAGGTCCTCAAGCACTGATATAAAAGTATGTACTATTTACATATAGTTTATGTATATCCTCTCTAATACTTAAAATTATCTGTAGATTACTTACAATATTTAATGTAATATAAATGATATTTAAATAGTTGCTATACCAAATTATTTAGAGGATAATGACAAGGAAAAAAGTCTGTACATGTTCAATACTGGCACGATCATCTATTTTTCCTCCAAATATTTTTGATCTGCTATTGGTTGAATCCATGGATATAGAATCCATAGATACAGAGGGTTGACTGTATAGCATGAGGTCTTTTAAATATTGTTTATTTCACTTAACCATATACATATAACATTTATCTATGTTGTTACTTATGTCAATGGCATGTTATTGATGAATAGTATTCTATTGTATAGATATACTACAGTTTGTTTATCCATCCACCAGTAAGAGGACATATGGTTTGCTTGCAGTTTTTGATGTTTATAAATAATGCTGCTGTTAATATTGGACATATAGGTTTTTAAGTGAACATAAGTTTTCATTTGTCTTGGATAGATATTTAGAATTGCAATATCTGGGTCATAAGGTAAATGTGCATTGAACTTTATAAGAAACTGCCAGAGTCTTTTCCAAAGTGACTGTAAATTTTGCATTCCTGCCAGCAAAATGTAAGAGCTCCATGGTCTCCTAAACCCAAACTGCACCTTCACCAGCCTTTAAAAAAAAAAAAAAAATTTGGTTTCATTTTATCTTTTCTAATAGGTGTGTAGAGGTATCTCATTTTTCTTAAAATGTTCATGTCTCAAATGAAAAATGATGATGATCTCTGCCATTTAATTGAGAATATTTACATCTTTTAATGTAATTTCACTATTGATATAGTTGGGTTTAAAACTATCATCTTGGCTGGGCATAGTGGCTCATGTCTGCTATCCCAGCACTTTGGGAGGCCGAGGCGGGAGGATCACGAGGTCAGATGGAGACCATCCTGGCTAACACGGTGAAGACTTGTCTCTACTAAAAACACAAAACACACACACACACACACACACACACACACACACACACACACTACAGGCGTGGTGACACATGCCTGTAGTCCCAGCTACTCAGGAGTCTGAGGCAGGAGAATCGCTTGAACCTGGGAGGCAGAGGTTGCAGTGAGCTGAGATCACGGCACTGCTCTCCAGCCTGGGTGACACAGCGAGACTCCATGTCAAAGCAAAGCAAAGCAAAACAAAACAAAACAAAAACACTATCATCTTGCTGTTTTGTTTTCTGTTTGGTTCATCAGTTCTTTGTTCCATTTTTCCTCATCGTCTGCCTTTTTGGATGAACCAAGTAGTTTCATGATTAAATTTTTGCTCTTTTGTTAGTTTGCTAATTATTATTCTTTGTTTTATTATTTTATTGATTTATTTAGGGTTTATAACTTTACTCTATTACAGTCTAACTTCATGTGAGTTTTACCACTTCACATAAAAGATGATAACTTTACAGTAGTATACATACATTTCTCTCATCCCAGGTTTTGTGCTGTTCTATTAAAGAGATATAAATAATTAAGTGAAAGCTTATTTATTTGCCCACGGAGTTACCATTTCTAGTGCTTTTCAAACTCTTATGCACATATGTATTTTCATCTGGTATAATTTAACTTCTGATTAAAGGAGTTTCTCAAACTTTTTTTTTTTTTTTTTGTAGTATAGTGCTGGTAGTGAATTTTTCAACATTTAGTGCCTAAAAATGTCTTCAAGTTATCTTCACTTTGAAAGCTAATTTCTCTGGGTATATAATTCTAGTTTGACGTGGTTTTTTTTTTTTTTTTTTGAGGCAGAGTTTCACTCTTGTTTCCCAGGCTGGAGTGCAATGATCTTGGCTCACTGCAACTTCCACCTCCCAGGTTTAAGCAATTCTCCTGTCTCAGCATCCCAAGTAGCTGGGATTACAGGCATGTGCGTGTCACCATGCCTGGCTAATTTTTGTATTTTTAGTAGAGATGGGTTTCACTGTTGCAGGACAATTAGAGGTATGAGAAACCAAACAGAGTTCAAGAAAGGTCTTTATTAAAAGGTGATCACCTGGCTCAGTTGGACTAGTATCCAGAAAAATCTGAGCCCCAGAAAAACAAAGCAGCCACCTTTTAAGCATCAGTGGTCAGGAGCTAGTTGATGCAGGAAGCATACATAGGCAGCTGATCAGTCTTTTACATTTGTTTATACTACATGTACATTTGTTTATACTACATCCCTTGGAAACCATGTTTCTGTATCAACTTTGTAACTTTGCAGCTGCACTAGGGAGGTGGAGCAGGAACTCACTGAGCCTCAAGGAATGTGAAACTAGCAAGTACAGATAAGCCTGGCTGAGCACAGAAGGAAAAACAGGCAGTTAGTATTCTACCGGGGGTGAGGGAAGGTTGCTACACTACACTTAGCTTTTGAAGGAAAAATTTAAAATGTCTTGTTTGTCTTTGATTATACTTGAAAAATTCTTGAATTCCTTTTTCATCCCCCTTTTTGGTGCTCGCTGTAAACGTAGATTAATAAAGAGCACCACAATCGTTTATCTCTTCCTGTGTAGACACATATTCTTCCCAGGGGATTGGTTGGTATTTTTGTAGCACCATCATTTTGGTGGTAGTTTTATGGTCCACTATTGCTTCAATAGTAGACTGAATGCTTCTGATGAGGAGAGGTAAAAGACAAGGCAGTGTTAGACCTCCTCCAATTAAAGCCACAAAATCAATTATCAAAGTTTTAAAGCCTTCAAATCATGAGAACCATCCTCCAAAAAGTGCGTTTGGGCTCCACCTGGACCAAGTCTGGATTGGGACATGGGCCAACCTCCGCATTCTGGCAGTAATTTCCATAACAGCTCTTCCATTATCATTGATTTGTCAGCAACAGTTGGTCAAATTAAGCTTGCCACAACTCCTTCTGCGGCGAGGAGGTAGTCTAATGCTAGCCTATTTTGGTATATAACATCTCTCATTTGAGTGACTTGTATGGCTAACAGATCCAAAGCTTGGGCTGTCTCATTAACTATGATCTCTAGTACTGCTTTGCAATCTTACAATTCAGTTTTACATGTAAATAGGGGTGCTGTAGCGTCATGATCCACCTTGAGCCCATATAGCTGGCCTATAGTATTTGATAATTCTTTCAGGAGGCCATTCATTATCTTTCCAGCTACCTATCTTAATGCCCTTCTTTATGTTTGTGTTTATCTTTTCTACAGTACTTATCTGAGTAAAGATGTTTCTTGTGGTCCTTTTTCTTTCTTCAGTATAGACGGGGTAACTTAAATCTTCCCCTTGTTTCAGTGGGAGCAAGAAGAAGGATGGCCTTATTGTCCCTAACACACAGGCTTTGGTCCACTTCTCGGGCAACAGTTGGTAGACTTTTGTCTTACAGATCCAATATAGTCCTGCTGGTGCTCTCCAAACAGTTGGAGTGTCTAGTTGATACTACAACTGATTCAGCATTGGAAACTGAGAGAGAGGGTTAAAATCTGGTACAGAGGAATTATCTGTGAAGCTTCTCCACTGGATCTTGTCCTTAGACTCTTCAAAATATTGCTGACCTAAACAGGTTGTATCTCCTACTGGAGTTTGAAAGTCTTCTCCTATAATGCTATGCAGTGTCTTCTAATGATAGGGGTTTCTAATAGCCAGGCACTTGGGTTTGCATTGAACCTTGTAACAAATTCCAGTATGGTTAAGTTATTTTGTGGCATTAGTTATTTTGTGGCAAGCCTCCAGGGCCATTGGCTACCTATACTGGTACCTTCACATACATAACACGAGGTGACTCCAAGATTAGTAGCAATACTTTCAGCTAGCTGAGCGAATAGGTTCTTGGCTGACATTGGTGGAATCTGAACTTTTGGATCCTTGGGGTTAAAATATTTATTGAAGGATTTGAAAAATCTGAACTGTGACATTGGACTGACTTGAACTTTAGCTCATTGAGTCTTTTTAATAATGACCACTGGAACACCTAGGTTTGCTCTTTCTCGATCAAAGCTTAGCTCTCCTTGATGTCCTTTTGTCCAAAAAGGCATGTTTGACTTTAATATGGTCAGATTAAGGGGGTTGCATGTGTTAGTCACACAATCAATCTTTACTTTTTGGCTGGCAAGCAGAGCTACTCTCCCTGTATATAGGTGTTGGTTGAACTCATGTGTAGTCCATTGAAAGTTACAATCAGGACATTCTTCTTCTGGTTCTCCTATTATGGTCTTAGCAGCCTTAGTGCTGACTCTTTCTTGTCCTAAGTTCTTGCAAACTTCTCCTAGATTAGGTTGCTGAGGTGTGCAGCCTGACAGGCATCAAAATATATAGAAACAGATTCTTTATGTGAATAAAGGAATACCTGTGTTTTGCTTTTGAGTTTCCCAGTTCCAGTGTCATTAGGATTGGCATATGTGGGTAACAAAGGTTTCCCTATTTGTTTTTCAAGCCAGAAGTTATACGGTAGGAGGCCTGGATCATAACATACTTGAGGTTGCCCATGACCTGGGTCACAGACAGAGTAGCTGGTTTGCTTATAAACACAGGTCCCCAGGGAAGTTCCTGTACACTAATAATAAGTTTGATATAACAGGGTTTTTGTTATACCTTTACCAGACCAACCTTCCACTATATAATGATGACAATTATCTTGGATTCCTCCTGTGCCTTTTAGCATTATTGTCACTAGTGTGATCAAGTTTACACTATGCATGGGCATCCTCCTGGGCAACAAGTTTGATAGGAATTGCAAAGATAGCATGACAGCAAAACAATCAGTATAAGCGATAGTATAACTACACTTGCAAATTTAATTCACATTTACTTATCTGGCACCAAATTCCTCAGGCTTCAGCCGTGTGTAGACTAGGCAGCTTCTGGTTGTGTGACTAGAGCAGGGCTTGACGTTTCCTCAAGCTTCATCCGTGCATTGATCGACCAGCCTCTGGTGTGGTTGGAGCAGGGCGGTCATCTTTTCCTGCTGTGCCTTGGTTCCTCCACAAGGTCAGTCGAGTTGAATGATCTGGATCTTGCTGACTCGTCCACTGATTTTGAACTGAGGCTGCAGGTTTCAGTCGGCTATGATGGATTCAAGGTGTAATACTTGCAACTTTAACAGTGGTAGGGTTAGACATGATTACAATATGAGGGCCATCTCATAAGGGCCCGAGGGTGGTAGGATTCCAGCTGAACCCATTCAGAGTCACCAGGTTTAAAGGGATGTGTTGCATCTGTAAGGCTAACAGGTATTCTTTCTCTTACCCACCCTTGAACTTCTTGCATTCCCTCACCTAATGCCTGCATTTGTCTTCTTAGGGCCAGTTCTCCAATTTCCTTTAAATTTCCTTTTACCTGAGATGTAAGTGGTGGTGGTCAGCCATGCACTGTCTCATAGGGTGAATGGTGAATACCCGTTTAATTTAGTAGGGGTACACCTGACTCAGAGAAGGACCAGGGGTAATACCTGGTCCCACATTAAATGAGTCTCTTGGCAAAACTTCTTCAACAGTTGTTTCAGTGTCTGGTTCATTCTCTCAACCTTTCCAGAACTTTGTGGGTGATAGGCTGCATGCAGTTTTCATTTAATCTTTAACATCTGAGTCAGTTGCTGTACTATTTCTGCCACAAAAGCTGGTCTGTTGTCTGAGCCTAAAGTTAGAGGCAGTCCAAATCTAGGAATAATGTCTTTTAATAATATCCTGGTTATTTCTCATGCCTTTTCTGTCCTGGTGGGGAATGCCTTGACCCACCCTGGAAAGGTGGAAACGCTAACATGTATCATAGTCTCCAGCCTGAGGCAGCTTTGTAAAGTTTACAAGTAGGTTTTCACATGGCACTGCTCCTGTTCCCTGAATTCCTGGGTCTGAGTAGGCCCTTGCTTTAGGTTATTCTGGGTGCAAGTAACACACTGCTCACAGACGGCTCGAGTGATGGCAGTTAGGTATGGCACATAGAAATATTGCCCTATGATAATTTCTAAAGCTGTCTTCCCCATGTGTGTTCTTTGGTGAAACTGCTTTATAAATGGGGGGCAATGGCTTCTGGAATGGCAAGCCTCCCGTCTGACAACTTCCACCAGTCTCCTTTTTGATAACTCCCATTTTCCTGTGTGAACCACACCTTCTCTTTGGATGAGTAGTTAGGAGTCTCTGCAAGGGGAGGCTCTAATAAGGGCATAGCATAATTCTCTTCTTCCTTTGTTATTTCTGTCATTGCAGCCCTTTTCACTTCTTTGTCTGTTTTTCTGTTTCCTGTAGCCCCATCACTTCCTCCTGTTTGATGTCCCTTACAGTGGATGATTGCTACTTCCTTTGGAGCCCATACAGCCTCTAGGACCTGCTGTATTTCCTTCTTGTTCTTTATTTCCTTTCCTTCAGTAGTCAACAGTTCTCTTTCTTTGTAAATGGCTCCATGAGCATGCAAGGTGGCAAAAGCATATCTGGAGTCCGTATAGATATTCACTAACTTTCCCTTTGCTAGAAGCAGCAGTCTTGGGAGAGCTATTTGGCCTTCTGTGCTGAGGTTCCTACCACTAGGGGGCGGGCCTTAGCCACCGAGCTTAATGTGACTATGGTATATCCGGCCTTTCTGACACCGTTGGATGTGAAGCTGCTTCCATCAGTAAAATATTCAACATCTCGGTCTTTTAAGGGTTGATCCTTTAAGTTTTTCTGGCTTGAAAAGACTTCATCCACTGTTTCTACATAGCAGTGGTACCCTGGGGCACATAATGGGGGCTTCCCATGTTTCACATATTCTATTGGTAACACTGTGGCCAGATTTAGGGTATTCACAGTCTCTAAGGTGGTGTATGGATTCTCACATAGGAGCCCTTGGTATCTCAGCATCCTAGGGTTAGAGAGCCAACGATGTCCTCTCTGTTCCATCAGGGTGACAACTGTGTGGGGCACCTGAATTATCAGCTTCTGTCCAGATGTGAGCTTGTTAGCATCCTCAGCTAACAAGGCAGTGGTGGCCAGTGCTTTGAAACAGGGTGGCCATCCCTTAGCCACAAAGTCTAGTTGCTTGGACAAATATGCTACCGGCCAATTCCATGACCGCAGTGTTTGCACTAAGACTACTGTAGCCATTCCTTTTCTTTCATGGACATAGAGGTAAAAGGGCTTTGTCATGTCTGGCAGCCCTAGTGCTGGTTCCTGGATTAAAGCTTTCTTGATATCCTTGAAAGCCATATCCTGTTCTTTTCCCCAAAGGAGGGGCTCCTTTTCCCCCCTTTCATTGCCTCATGTAAAGGTTTTGCTAGGACCCAGTAGGTGGGGATCCGTGTGTGGGAGAAATCAGCTGCCCCTAGGAATTCTCGCATTTGCCGCCTTGTGTCTGGCTGAGGAATGCTACAGTCTCCTTTTGCTCCCGCCCAAGCTCATGCTGCCCTTGTGAGATGAAAAAGCCAAGATACTGAACTCCTTGGCCACAGATCTGTGCCTTTTCTTTGGACATTTTATAGCCAGCTTTCCACAGCACTCAAAGGAGACTCTCTGTTCCTTGGATACATTCCTTTCTGGTGGGTGCAGATGGCAACAAATCGTCTATGTAGTGCAGTAAGACTCATCGGTCGCTAGGTGGTGTGAAAGTCTCTAAGTCTAAGGCTAGTGCCTCTTCAGAGATAGTTGGAGAGTTTTTAAATCCTTGGGGAAGTCTCTCTCTGTCACTCAAAGGCAAAAATGTCTCGGCTTACAGGGGCTAATTGGATGCAGAAGAACACATCTTTTATGTCCAAGCATGTGAACCAAGCAGCACTAGCAGGTATTTGTCTAAGCATAGCATACAGGTTAGGCATAATAGCATGCAGTGTAGACACCATCTTGTTGACTGCCCTTAAATCTTGTACAGGCCGGCAGTTAGTAGAAGGTTTTAACACCAGCAATATGGGAATATTCCATGAGGAGACACACCTCTCTATTATTCCAAATTCAAGGAGCCATTTTAAGTGCTTTGCAATCCCTTGGTTAACCTCTTTGGGAACAGTATACTGACAGATCTGCACCAGGTAGGTTCCTCATAGTAGCTCTACTATGACAGGTGCTTGATTTTCTGCCAGCCTTGGGGGATTGTCCTCTGCCCAGACTCCTGGTAACTTAAGAAGTAAGTCTGTGAATAGTTTTTCTCCTTCAGCCACACTGTATCTTTTTCCATACTCCGGGCAACTACTTTCATAAAGTCTCCATTCCTGTTTTGGGGATTGTGTTAATACCATAACCTTTCTTTTTTTTTTTTTTTTGAGACGGAGTCTCGCTCTGTCGCCCAGGCTGGAGTGCAGTGGCTGGATCTCAGCTCACTGCAAGCTCCGCCTCCCGGGTTTACGCCATTCTCCTGCCTCAGCCTCCCGAGTAGCTGGGACTACAGGCGCCCGCCACCTCGCCCGGCTAATTTTTTGTATTTTTTTTTAGTAGAGACGGGGTTTCACCGTGTTAGCCAGGATGGTCTCGATCTCCTGACCTCGTGATCCGCCCGTCTCGGCCTCCCAAAGTGCTGGGATTACAGGCTTGAGCCACCGCGCCCGGCCAATACCATAACCTTTCTTTGCCTTAGGCTTAAGGTCATGTCTCCACTAAAGGAGATCTGAGCCTGCAGATTTTGTAGTAAGTCTCTTCCTAGTAGTGGCACTGGGCAGTTTGACAAATATAAGAATTTATGTTGGACTTTTCAGTCTCCAGTCGTACATATCTTTGATTTGAAAAAATGTGTCTTTTCTGTGATACCTGTGGCTCTGATAATATTAGCATAGTCTTTTGACAATGGCCCAATTGTTTGAGTCACAACCAAGCGTTCTGCACCTCTGTCTACGATAAAGGCTATTTTTCAGCCCCCTACTACCATTGAGACCATATGCTTCTTGGGGTCTAATGAGATGGAGCCTAGTCTGTCTCAGTCTGCAAGGTAGACATTGGCTTCTGCCAGCCCAATTAGATCCATGTTGGATCTTACTTTGCCTTGCCCAGTGGCAGAAGGAGGCTCTATCCAGTCATTCTGTCTCTGGTTGTTGCCCTTGTCCTTTTCTTTCTCTGGACATTAATCTTTCCAATGCCCTCTTTGCTTGCATCTCGCACATTGATCTCTCTCTAGTCTAGGCCGACCTTCCTGACCTGTCCTTGTCTTCTGATCTGGCCTAGCTTGTCCTCTACTGTGACCACATCCATGACATGGTCACATCCTCTTGCAAATCCAGCCTCTTTCAACCAGGGCTGTGGCCAAGAACTCTTCCTTTTCCTTCACTCTACACTTGGCCTCCCACTTTGCTTTTTCACCTTGATTTACAAACACATGGGTTGCCACCTGGATAAGCTGGGGAATGTTCATACCTTCAAACCCCTCCAGCCTCTGCAACTTTGCTTAATGTCATTTTGTGCTTGACACACAAATGCTGTATTAACCATGCACTGATTCCCTGCCGCTTCTGAGTCAAAAGGTGTGTAGAGTTGCTAAGCCTCACAAAGCCTCCCATAGAACTCACTGGGGCTTTCATCTGGTTTCTAATGAACCTCTGAAACCTTTCCAATGTTTGTTGCCTTTTCCCCTCCAGCCTTTATTCCTTATATCAGAGTCTCTCAGTATCTCAGAAAGTTTAGCAGCCCTTGGGCCTGATTTCAGTCCAAACCTAGATCAGTTTCTATTAGTAAACTCTGTTGTGCATACTGTTTGACATCTGCCATGCCTACTGGGGTGTTGCTTTCTAACCACTTATTAGCCACTTGTATTACTCTGCAGCGTTTTTTTGTATTGAACAGTGACGGAAGGAGCTGCTTGCAGTTAGCCCAGGTTGGGTTGTGAGTTAAGAAGATGGACTGCATTAGATCAATAAGAGCCTGGGGTTTTTCCGTATAGGAGGGAGTATGCTGTTTACAGTTGAAAATGTCTGTAGTAGAGAAGGGCTAATAAACATAAAGCCATTCTCCTCATAAAGTCGTTCTCCTCTTTGAACCTCATTTTGTGCATCTAAATAGATCTGTCCTCTAGTTTCTCTGAGGGGCATCTGCATGGTTTGAGTGCATCCTGACCAGAGATGGGCAACCTCATCCTGGAGTTCCTCCTTTGGTTTATCGGGCAGTGGCCCTGGCTCTTCCTTACGTGGTGAAGTTTGGGTGGTACTCTCCTCTGAGTCTGACCCTCCATAGGTAGCTGCTGGAGCAGCTTCCTGCCTAAGCCTTGCCAGAGATGGATAAATTGAAAAATAAGGGGGTGGAGTCTCTAGCTCCTCTGGCAGGGCCTGTAGGACAGGTTTTTCCTGTTTTCCTTGCTGCTCTTTCTCCTGGGCCTGTGCTTTGTGGGTCTTATCTGTGGTTCCTTGTTTTGTTTGAGCCCTTAGAGTCTTGCAGTAATCTTCAAAGCAGGCCTGTAGCCATTTTGGACAGGTCTGAATCACACGCAGCCAGGAGTCTATGTATGGGAACTGATCAGGTTACCCAGGCTGTTGTGTGACCCCAGTGACCACCCAAAACACTCGGCCAATTATTTCCCTATCTATGGTTCCCTCAGCTGGCCACCCTACATTAGAGGGTCAATCTCAAAAAGGGTTCTTATCCTCTGCGGTGTTAACTTCATTCCATAATCACCATCAAAGCCTTTCTTAAAGTTCTTCAACATACATTTTAATGGAGTTGGCTTCAACGCTTTTTCTTCCATTTCCTCCCTCACAACACACTTCACTCTCACTTTCACTCTCAGATTCACCAGACCGAGTCCTATTATGGGAGGTCCGGACCCTGCTTGGCCAGGTCATACCCAAGTACTGCTGTGAAGCTATGACACTAATCCTGTTGGCCTTACACAGTGACCTAGGTCTGGCTCATCCCACACTTGCTTTGGAGGACACAGTCTGCTCTAAGAGATCTGCATCTCCCCCATCACTCCCCACATTGGCCTCTCCTGAGACCATCTCTTTCACACACTGTCACACACCTCCCCTACCCTAGGACTCCTCATCGGATGAAATGAGCCTCTCCCATGTCCCAGGTGAGCCTAGTTAGGCTCCCACATTCACACACATACACACACCACTCCTACCCCAGGACTCCTCATTGGACGAAATGCGAATCTCCTGTGTCCCAGGTGAGCCTAGTTACGTTCCCACATTCACACACATACACATACCACTCCTACCCCAGGACTCCTCATCGGATGAAACAAGCCTCTCTCGTGTCCCGGGTAGGTCCACACACACCCACACACTCCTAGTTGGAGTGGCAAGCCACCCTTGTCACCCTGTTAGCAAGCTCTACCTTGCTGCACTTGCCACTCTTTTGGCCCATTTTCTCCCTTTTTCCAGTTCCAGTGTGAGTGGGGACACGAGGTTCATCCAAATTGGCAAGCCACTCCTGCCACCCCCAGCTGCTCTGGGTTAGATAAATGGTCAATCCCTGGGAGGTGATCAAGCTCCCCTTCTGTCCCTATGGGACACGCTTTCCTAGAAACCACCCTTACTGTGGTTCAGTAGTCTGCCTGCGGGCTGCTCCAGTGACTCTCCTGCAACTCCTGAGTGGGTTCCGTTTGTGTTGTCAAGGGAAGACTCTAAGACATGGGAGAGCTGTTCTCCTTCTGGGCTAAGTATTACCCAGTGGTGCCAAGAGGCCCAAATCTACCACATCCTGGGGCTCTAACCCATAGTCAAAGGATACAAAAACCTGCCATCTCCAATCCCAGATGAGCCCCAGAAATGTTGTGGGACAATCTGAGATAAGAGAGACCGAACAGAGTTCAGGAAAGGTTTTTATTAAAAGGTGATCACTGGCTCAGTTGGACTAGCATCTGGGAAAGTCTGAGCCCTGGACAAAGAAAGCAACCACCTTATAAGCAGTCAGTGGCTGGGAACTATGTGAGGCAGGAAGCATACTTACAGAAGCGAGAACAAAGGCAGTTGATCAACCTTTTACATTTATTTATACTATATGTTTCACATCCTTGGGAAACCGTGTTTCTGTATCAACCTTGTAACTTTGCAGCTGCTCTAGGGAGGTGAAGCAGGAACTTGCTGAGCCTCAAGGAATGTGAAACTCGCAAGTACAGATAAGGCTTGTTGAGCACAGAAGGAAAAACAGGCAGTTAGTATTCTTCTCTAATTTAGACTACGGGTGGGAGGGAGCAGGAAGGTTGCTACACTACACTTAGCTTTTGAAGGAAAAAGTAAAAATGTCTTGGTTGTCTTTTATTATACTTGTAAAATTCATGAATTCCTTCTTCACCACTATGTTGCTCAGGCTGGTCTATCAATTCTTTAAGGATTTTTTGTGCCATCTTCTACCATGCACTGAACCTAATGAGAAATCTGTTGCTATCCTTTCTTTGTTGCTCCAAAGATAATCTACATTTCTGCTTGGCAGGTTTTAAGATTTTTCTCTTTGTCACTGATTTTGAGCAATTTTATTATGATGTACCATGCTATATTATTATTATTATTATTATTATACTTTTAAGTTCTAGGGTACATGTGCATAACGGGCAGGTTTGTTACATATGTATACTTGTGCCATGTTGGTGTGCTGCATCCATCAACTCGTCAGCACCCATCAACTCATCATTTACATCAGGTATAACTCCCAAAGCAATCCCTCCCCCCTCTCCCCTCCCCATGATAGGCCCCGGTGTGTGATGTTCCCCTTGCCGAGTTGAAGTGATCTCATTGTTCAGTTCCCACCTATGAGTGAGAACATATGGTGTTTGGTTTTCTGTTCTTGCCATAGTTTGCTGAGAATGATGGTTTCCAGCTGCATCCATGTACCTACAAAGGACACAAACTCATCCTTTTTTATGGCTGCATAGTATTCCATGGTGTATATGTGCCACATTTTCTTAATCCAGTCTGTCACTGATGGACATTTGGGTTGATTCCAAGTCTTTGCTATTGTAAATAGTGCCGCAATAAACATACATGTGCATGTGTCTTTATAGCAGCATGATTTATAATCCTTTCAGTATATACCCAGTAATGGGATGGCTGGGTCATATGGTACTTCTAGTTCTAGATCCTTGAGGAATTGCCATACTGTTTTCCATAATGGTTGAACTCGTTTACAATCCCACCAACAGTGTAAAAGTGTCCCTATTTCTCCACATCCTCTCCAGCACCTGTTGTTTCCTGACTTTTTAATGATTGCCATTAGAAGTGGTGTGAGATGGTATCTCATTGTGATTTTGATTTGCATTTCTCTGATGGCCAGCGATGATGAGCATTTTTTCATGTGTCTGTTGGCTGTATGAATGTCTTCTTTTGAGAAATGTCTGTTCATATCCTTTGCCCACTTTTTGATGGAGTTGTTTTTTTCTTGTAAATTTGTTTGAGTTCTTTGTAGATTCTGGATATTAGCCCTTTGTCAGATGAGTAGATTGCAAAAATGTTCTCCCATTCTGTAGGTTGCCTGTTCACTCTGATGGTAGTTTCTTTTCCTTTTTCTTTTTTTTTGAGACGGAGTCTCGCTCTGTCGCCCAGGCTGGAGTGCAGTGGCTGGATCTCAGCTCACTGCAAGCTCCGCCTCCCGGGTTTACGCCATTCTCCTGCCTCAGCCTCCCGAGTAGCTGGGACTACAGGCGCCTGTCACCTCGCCCGGCTAGTTTTTTTGCATTTTTTAGTAGAGACGGGGTTTCACCGTGTTAGCCAGGATGGTCTCGATCTCCTGACCTCGTGATCCGCCTGTCTCGGCCTCCCAAAGTGCTGGGATTACAGGCTTGAGCTACCGCGCCCGGCCTCTGATGGTAGTTTCTTTTGCTGTGCAGAAGCTCTTTAGTTTCATTAGATCCCATTTGTCAATTTTGGCTTTTGTTGCCGTTGCTTTTGGTGTTTTAGACATGAAGTCCTTGCCCATGCTTATGTCCTGAATGGTATTACCTAGGTTTTCTGCTGGGGTTTTTATGGTATTAGGTCTAACATTTAAGTCTCTAATCCACCTTGAATTAATTTTCGTATAAGGAGTAAGGAAAGGATCCAGTTTCAGCTTTCTACTTATGGCTAGCCAATTTTCCCAGCACCATTTATTAAATAGGGAATCCTTTCCCCATTTCTTGTCTTTCTCAGCTTTGTCAAAGATCAGATGGCTGTAGATGTGTGGTATTATTTCTGAGGACTCTGTACTGTTCCATTGGTCTATATCTCTGTTTTGGTACTAGTACCATGCTGTTTTGGTTACTGTAGCATTGTAGTATAGTTTGAAGTCAGGTAGCGTGATGCCTCCAGCTTTGTTCTTTTGACTTAGGATTGTCTTGGCAATGCGGGGTCTCTTTTGGTTCCATATGAACTTTAAAGCAGTTTTTTCCAATTCTGTGAAGAAAGTCATTGGTAGCTTGATGGGGATGGCATTGAATCTATAAATTACCTTGGGCAGTATGGCCATTTTCACGATATTGATTCTTCCTTTCCATGAGCATGGTACACTCTTCCATTTGTTTGTGTCCTCTTTGATTTCACTGAGCAGTGGTTTGTAGTTCTCCTTGAAGAGGTCCTTTACATCCCTTGTAAGTTGGATTCCTAGGTATTTTATTCTCTTTGAAGTCATTGTGAATGGAAGTTAATTCATGATTTGGCTCTCGGTTGGTCTGTAACTGGTGTATAAGAATGCTTGTGATTTTTGCACATTAATTTTGTATCCTGAGACTTTGCTGAAGTTGCTTATCAACTTAAGGAGATTTTGGGCTGAGACAATGGTGTTTTCTAAATATACAATCATGTCATCTGCAAACAGGGACAATTTGACTTCTTCTTTTCCTAACTGAATACCCTTGATTTCTTTCTCTTGCCTGATTGCCCTAGCCAGAACTTCCAACACTATGTTGAATAGGAGTGGTGAGAGAGGGCATCCCTGTCTTGTGCTAGTTTTCAAAGGGAATTTTTCCACTTTTTGCCCATTCAGTATGATATTGGCTGTAGGTCTGTCATAAATAGCTCTTATTATTTTGAGATATGTTCCATCAATACCGAATTTATTGAGCATTTTTAGCATGAAGGGCTGTTGAATTTTGTCAAAGGTCTTTTCTGCATCTATTGAGATAATGATGTGGTTTTTGTCTTTGGTTCTGTTTATATGCTGGATTACATTTATTGATTTGCATATGTTGAACCAGCCTTGCATCCCAGGGATGAAGCCCACTTGATCATGGTGGATAAGCTTTTTCATGTGCTGCTGGATCCGGTTTGCCAGTATTTTATTGAGAATTTTTGCATCGATGTTCATCAGGGTTATTGCTCTAAAATTCTCTTTTTTTGTTGTGTCTCTGCTAGGCTTTGGTATCAAGATGATGTTGGCCTCATAAAACGAGTTAGGGAGGATTCCCTCTTTATCTATTGATTGGAATAGTTTCAGAAGGAATGGTACCAGCTCCTCCTTGTACCTCTGGTAGAATTCAGCTGTGAATCCATCTGGTCCTGGACTTTATTTGGTTGGTAGGCTATTCATTGTTGCCTCAATTTCAGAGCCTGCTATTGGTTTATTCAGGGATTCAGCTTCTTCCTGGTTTAGTCTTGGGAGAGTGTAAGTGTCCAGGAAATTATCCACTTCTTCTAGATCTTCTAGTTTATTTGCGTAGAGGTGTTTATAGTATTTTCTGATGGTAGTTTATATTTCTGTGGGGTCGGTGGTGATATCCCCTTTATCATTTTTTATTGCATCTATTTGAATCTTCTCTCTTTTCTTCTTTATTAGTCTTGCTAGCGGTCGATCAATTCTGTTGATCTTTTCAAAAAACCAACTCCTGCATTCATTGATTTTTTGGAGGACTTTTTATGTCTCTATCTCCTTCAGTTCTGCTCTGATCTTAGTTATTTCTTGCCTTCTGCTAGCTTTTGAATGTGTTTGCTCGTTTCTCTAGTTATTTTAATTGTGATGTTAGAGTGTCAATTTTAGATCTTTCCAGCTTTCTCTTGTGGGCATTTAGTGCTATAAATTTCCCTCTACACACTGCTCTAAATGTGTCCCAGAGATTCTGGTGTGTTGTATCTTTGTTCTCATTGGTTTCAAAGAACATCTTTATTTCTGCCTTCATTTCATTATGTACCCAGTAGTCATTCAGGAGCAGGTTATTCAGTTTCCAGGTAGTTGAGCGGTTTTGATTGAGTTTCTTAGTCCTGAGTTCTAGTTTGATTGCACTGTGGTCTGAGAGACAGTTTGTTATGATTTCTGTTCTTGTACATTTGCTGAGGACTGCTTTACTTCCAACTATGTGGTCAATTTTGGAATAAGTGTGATGTGGTGCTTAGAAGAATGTATATTCTGTTGATTTGGGGTGGAGAGTTCTGTAGATGTCTATTAGGTCTGCTTGCTGCAGAGATGAGTTCAATTCCTGGATATCCTTGTTAACTTTCTGTCTCGTGGATCTGTCTAATGTTGGCAGTGGGGTGGTGAAGTCTCCCATTATTATTGTATTGTATCTCTTTGTAAGTCTCTAAGGACTTGCTTGATGAATCTGGGTGCTCCTGTATTGGGTGCATATATATTTAGGAGAGTTAGCTCTTCCTGTTGAATTGATCCCTTTACCATTATGTAATGGCCTTCTTTGTCTCTTTTGATCTTTGATGGTTTGAAGTCTGTTTTATCAGAGACTAGGATTGCAACCCCTGCTTTTTTTTGTTCTCCATTTGCTTGGTAGATCTTCCTCCATCCCTTTATTTTGAGCATATGTACGTCTCTGCATGTGAGATGGGTCTCCTGAATACAGCAAACTGATGGGTCCTGACTCTTTATCCAGTTGCCAGTCTGTGTCTTTTAATTGGACCATTTACATTTAAGGTTAATATTGTTATGTGTGAACCTGATCCTGCCATTATGATATTAACTGGTTATTTTGCTCATTAGTTGATGCACTTTCTTCCTCGCCTTGATGGTCTTTACATTTTGGCATGTTTTAGCAATGGCTGGTACCGGTTGTTCCTTTCCATGTTTAGGGCTTCCTTCAGGGTCTCTTGTAAGGCAGGCCTGGTGGTGACAAAATCTCTAAGCATTTGCTTATCTGTAAAGGATTTTATTTCTCCTTCACTGATGAAACTTAGTTTGGCTGGATATGAAATTCTGGGTTGAAAATTCTTTTCTTTAAGAATGTTGAATGTTGGCCCCCACTCTCTTCTGGCTTGTAGAGTTTCTGCCGAGAGATCTGCTGTTAGTCTGATGGGCTTTCCTTTGTGGGTAACCCGACCTTTCTCTCTGGCTGCCCTTAAGATCTTTTCCGTCATTTCAACTTTGGTGAATCTGGCAATTATGTGTCTTGGAGTTGCTCTTCTGGAGGAGTATCTTTGTGGTGTTCTCTGTATTTCCTGAATTTGGATGTTGGCCTGCCCTACTAGGTTGGGGAAGTTCTCCTGGATGATATCCTGAAGAGTGTTTTCTAATTTGGTTCCATTTTCCCCCTCACTTTCAGGCGCTCCAATCAGGCATAGATTTGGTCTTTTTACATAATCCCATACTTCTTGCAGGCTTTGTTCATTTCTTTTTCTTCTTTTTTCTTTAGATTTCTCTTCTCACTTCATTTCATTCATTTGATCCTCAATCACTGATACTCTTTCTTCCAGTTGATCGAGTCAGTTACTGAAGCTTGTGCATCTGTCACGTATTTCTCGTGTCATGGTTTTCATCTCTGTCAGTTCGTTTATGGCCTTCTCTGCATTAATTATTCTAGTTATCAATTCTTCCACTCATTTTTCAAGATTTTTAGTTTCTTTGCGCTGGGTATGTAATTCTTCCTTTAGCTCTGAGAAGTTTGACAGACTGAAGCCTTCTTCTCTCATCTCGTCAAAGTCATTCTCTGTCTAGCTTTGATCCATTGCTGGCGATGAGCTGTGTTCCTTTGCAGGGGGAGATGCGCTCTTATTTTTCGAATTTCCAGCTTTTCTGCCCTGCTTTTTCCCCATCTTTGTGGTTTTATCTGCCTCTGGTCTTTGATGATGGTGACGTACTGATGGGGTTTTGGTGTGGGTGTCCTTCCTGTTTGTTAGTTTTCCTTCTAACAGTCAGGACCCTCAGCTGTAGGTCTGTTGGAGATTGCTTGAGGTCCACTCCCGACCCTGTTTGCCTGGGTATCAGCAGCAGAGGCTGCAGAAGATAGAATATTGCTGAACAGCGGGTGTACTTGTCTGATTCTAGCTTTGGAAGCTTCCTCTCAGGGGTGAACTCCACCGTGTGAGGTGTGGGGTGTTGGTCTGCCCCTAGAGGGGGATGTCTCCCAGTTAGGCTACTCAGGGGTCAGGGACCCACTTGAGCAGGCAGTCTGTCCATTCTCAGATCTCAACCTCCATGTTGGGAGATCCACTGCTCTCTTCAAAGCTGTCAGACAGAGTTGTTTGCATCTGCAGAGGTTTCTGCTGCTTTGTTATTGTTGTTGGTGTTGATTAGCTGTGCCCTGTCCCCAGAGGTGGAGTCTACAGAGACAGGCAGGGCTCCTTGAGCTGCTGTGAGCTCCACCCAGTTCAAGCTTCCCAGCGGCTTTGTTTACCTACTTAAGCCTCAGCAATGATGGGCACCTCTCCCCCAGCCTCGCTGCTGCTTTGACGTTAGATCGCAGACTACTGTGCTAGCAATGAGGGAGGCTCAGTGGGCTGGCGTGGGAGGCTCCATGGGCTGGCGTGGGACCCTCCCAGCCAGGTGTGGGATATAATCTCCTGGTGTGCCTGTTTGCTAAGACCCTTGGTACAGCGCAGTATGGGGGTGGGAGTTACCCGATTTTCCAGGTGTTGTGTGTCTCAGTTCTCCTGGCTAGGAAAAGGGATTCCCTTCCCCCTTGCGCTTCCCAGGTGAGGCGATGCCTCCCCTTGCTTCAGCTCTGGCTGGTAGGGCTGCAGCAGCCGACCAGCACCAACTGTCAGGCACTCCGTAGTGAGACGAACCCAGTATCTCAGTTGAAAATGCAGAAATCACCTGTCTTCTGTGTCGCTCACACTGGGAGCTGGAGACTGGAGCTGTTCCTATTCAGCCATCTTGCTCCGCCCTCCCCATGCTGTATTTTTCTTCATACTTCTTGTTTTTTGAAGTTTGTTGGCTTTCTTGGACCTGTGGGTGACATGGTTTCACCATGTCCCCTCCCAAATTTAGTTTATCTGAGGGGCATATGCATGACTGAGGCACGTCCTGACCAGAGACGGCCAACCTCATCCTTGAGTTCCTCCTTTGATTTATCAGGCAGTGGCCCTGGCTCTTTGCTATATGGTGAAGTTTGAGGGGTACTCTCCTCTGAGTCTGACCCTCTGGAGGCAGCTGCTGGACCGGCTTCCTGCCTAAGCCTTGCCAGAGAAGGGTAAACTGGAACATAAGGGGGTGGAGTCTCTAGCTCCTCTGGCAGGGTCTGTGGGACAGGTTTTTCCTGTTTTCCTTGCTCTTTCTCCTGGTCCTGTGCTTTGTGGGTCTTTTCTATGGTTCCTTGTTTTGTTCGAGCCACTTGTCTTACAATAATCTTCAAAGCAGGCTTGTAGCCATTTTGGATGGGTCTGATTGTAGTTCTCATAATCCCCACATGTTGTGGGAGGGACCTGGTGGAGATAATTGAATAATTGATTCACTGTGGTGGTTCCCCCATCCTGTTCCTGTGATAGTTAGTTCTCATGAGATCAGAACTTTTTTTTTTTTTTTTTTTTGAGAGAGAGGTCTTGCTCTGTTGCCAAGGCTAGAGTGCAGTGGCGTGATCTCGGCTCACTGCAACCTCTGCCTCCTGGGTTGAAGCGATTCTCCTGCCTCACCCTCCCAAGTAGCTGGGACTACAGGTGCATGCCACCACGCCTGGCTAATTTTTTGTATTTTTTTGTAGAGACGGGGTTTCACTGTGTTAGCCAGGATGATCTCAATCTGCTGACCTCATGACCCACCTGCCTTGGCCTCCCAAAGTGTTGGGATTACAGATGTGAGCCACTGAGCCCAGCCAAGATCTGAAAGTTTTTAAAGTGGCTTCCCCTTTGCTGGGCACTCATTCTCTCTCCTTCTACCATGTGAAGAGGGGCCTTCTGCCATGATTGTAAATTTCTTGAAGCCTCCCAAGCCATGCTGAACTCTGAGTCAATTACACCTCTTCCTTTATAAATTACCCAATCTTGGGCAGTTCTGTATAGCAGTGTGAGAACAGACTAATACAGTGGGTTTATAGTTTTCATCAAGTTTCATCTAAATTTCCAGCCATTTTTTTTCTGTGTTCCTCTACAACTTCTCATTTGAGGATTCCAATTTTAAGTATTTTTGGCTACTTGAAGTAATATCTAATATTTGATAGTACAACAGTGTGACAATAGCTTTGTTAATTTTAAAATTCTATTTTCTTTTTGCATTTTATTTTGAATAGTTTCTGTTGCTATGTTATTAAGTTCACTGATTTATTTCTGCAATATCTAATCTGCTTTTAATCTTTAATCTCATAAGTGATTATTCATCTCAAACATCTATGATATGATTATGATATGATTATTCATCTCAAACATCATAGTTCTAACCTCTTTGTATCTCTCATGTCTCCACTTTTGAACATCTGAAGTAAAGGTATAATAACTGTTTTAATGCATTTATCAGCTGAGTCTCACATTTGTGCTAGTTCTGGATTGGTTTCAATTGGTTGATTTTTCGCCTCATATGGGTCCATTTTCCAGCTTTGCAATGCTTAGTAATTCTCAATTATATCACAGATGCTGTGAATGTATCTTATTGAATGTTCTATATTTTGTATTCCTACAAAATGTTACTGGGGTTAAACCTTTCAGGTCTTGCTTTCAAAATTTATTAAGCTAGCTTGGATAAGTGCTCAATCTAGGTGTAATGATTCCCATTACTTAGAGAAGACCCTTCTGTGTGCCTTATCCAGTGAACTATGAATTGGGTTTTCTCACATGGCAGGTGGAAATAGGAACTATTCCTTTCCCTGGTTATTGCTGGAAACCTTATCCAAGTAATATTTTAAAAGAATATTAGGAATAAGTTACGTTGCAGAATACAAAATCAATATACAAGAATTAATTTTTCTTTTTTATATATTTAAATGTTTATTTATATTCATGAAAAGATTCATAAGATATTGCCTGGTGAGAAAAACATGATGTTTTATAAGAGTATGATTCGATTTTTAAAAACAAAATACATGAATATGTATAAATACTAATATAACATTCTCAAAGATAGCTTTGAAAATGCAATATAGCAAAGTATCTGAAAAATAAATCAAGAACACAAATATATTTACAATAGCTATAAGATGGTAAGATATCTAGGAATAAGTTTACCAAAAAGGTTAACAATTCTTACACAGAAAACTGTAAAACAGTGATGAAATAAATTGAAGAAGACACAAATAAATGAAAGATATCCCATGTTTGTAGCTTGGAGGGGTTAATATTGTTTAAAATGTCCATAATAACCAAAGGGATCTACACATTTAATGAAATCTCCATCAAAATACCATTGACATTTTTCAGTGAAATAGAAAAAAAATCTTAAAATTTCTATGAAACCACAAAATACTTTAAATAGCTAAAGTAACCTTGAGCAAAAAGAACAAAGCTAGAAACATCACATCAAATAACTTCAAAATATATTAGAAAGCTATAGTAACCAAAGTAGTATAATACTGGCATAAAAACAGAGATGTGGACCAATGGAACAGAATCGAGAGCCTAGAAATAAATTCCCCCATTTAAAAATTAATTTTCAACAAAGGTTCCAAGAGCACACAGTGGAGAAAGGACAGTCTCTTCAATAAATAGTGTTGGAGTGGGTACACATGGAAATACAGAGGGAAATCATCAATACTGTGATTCTAAAAGAGATTACGGTGGGAGAGGGATGTGTATTAAAAAATTACCTATTGAGTACAACATTCACTATTTGGGTGATTGGGTACACAGGAAGCCCAGACTTCATCATTCCACAATATATTATTGTAGCAAACCCGCACATGTACCCCCTGAATCTACTACTTAAAAAAAATAATAAAAATAAATGGTGTTGGAAAAACTGTATATCCACATTCAAAAGAATAAAATTAGACCTTTATGTCATACCTTATCCAAAAAAAAAAAAAAATCAACTCCAAATGTACTAAAGACTAAAATCTAAGACTTGAAACTATAAACCTGCTAGAAGAAAATATAGGGAAAATCTTCTTGACATCAGTCTGGACAATGATATTTTGGATATGACCTCAAAAGCACAGGCAGCAAATGCAAAGATAGACAAATGGGATTACATTAAACTAAAAAGCTTATGCTCATCAAAGGAAATAATTAACAGAGGTAAGAGACAATCTACAGAATGGGAGAAATTATTTACAAAGTATATATATGATAAGGGATGAATCTCCAAGATATATAAGGAACTCAAACAACTCAATATCAAGAAAACAAATAACCTAGTTAAAAATTGGGCAAAGGATCTGAAAAGACATTTTTCAAAAGAAGACATACAATTGGCAAACAGGTATATAAAAAAGGGTTCAATGTCACTAACCATGAGGGAAATACAAATTAAAACCACAAAGAGGTATCACCTCCCTACTGTAAGAATGGCTATTACCATAAAGACAAAAGTTATAACAAATGTTGGTGAGAACATGGAAAAAAGGAATGGTTGATAACTACCGATAAGAATGTAAATTAGTATAGTTGTTAGGAAAAACAGTTTGGAAGTTCCTAAAAACATTAAAAATAGAATAAATATATGATTCAGCAATTCCACTGCTGGGTATATATCAAAGGAAATTAAATCAGTATGTTGAGGAGATATCTGCACTTCCATGTTTATTACAGCATTAGTCACTATAACCAAGATGAAAAATAAACCTAAGATTTCAATAGTGGATGAAGCAGTAAGGAAAACATAGTATATATGTGTGTATATATACATATATCACCTATATAGAGACAGATAGATGATAGAGATCTATAAATTGGAATACTATTCAGACATAATAAAGAAGGAAATCCCATCATTGGCAACAACATGAATGAACCTGAAAGACATTATGTTAAGTATAATAAATCAGGCACAGAAAGACAAAGGCTGTAGGATTTCACTCACATGTGGAATCTGAAAAAGTTGATCTCATAGAAGCAGAGAGTAGAGTCATGGTTACCAGAGGCTGGGCAGTTGGGAGGGGAAGGTGTTAAGGAGACGTTGGTCAAAGGATAGAAAATTACAGTTAGATAGAAGGACTGAGTTCAAGAGATTTATTGTGCAGCATGGTGACCATAGTTAATAACACAATATTATATTCCTGAAAAATTCAGAGTAGGTGTTGAATGCTCTTGCTATAAAATAACTCTATTAAGAAATGTGTATTTTAATTAACTATATTTAACCATTCCACAATGTGTTTATTCTTCAAAACACCATGTACACAATGAATACATATAATTTTATGAATTTTAAACAAGCAAATAAATAAAAAAAGAAGTCAAATTTAGGGGCCTCTATATTAATGGCAAAAAAAAAAAAAGAATACTAAATGGATAGATGTGGTGATAGGTTGAGCAAAAGCCTTAAGGAGATTTTTGAAGAAGCTTATATATTTTTTGTACTTTGATATAATACATATGGATTAAAACAGAAAACCAGACTGTATTTGAATTTAAAAAAATTTTATTACTTGATTTCTTTTTTATTATTTTAGATCAATCTTATACTTTATCAATGTAATGTGCTCATTTTTGGTAATGTGTGGTAAGCAAAGCATTAGAAGTACAAATTCAGTATGCATTTTGAAATTAGAAAGATAAATACATAATATTCTTTTTCCCTTGGTAATTCAAAATATATCACAAAATTATAGTGTTTTTATTTTTATTGCCTGGGAGAAGGAACTGTTAAACATAAGATAAAAAAGATATTAAAATTCATGACAGTGACACTAGATGAACTTTTACAAAGTAAAAGGACAGCAAATTATTTTTTCTCAAAGGTTTTGGTAAAATTTAACATTGATAGGCATTGTGTACCTGCCTAAGCTGTTTTGTAAAGCTTGTAGAGGCTTTGTAAAATATAGAATACTTCAAAAAATATGTATTTATTATATATGTATGAATAGAAGATAATTCAATGCTATACTAAAAAGGTCATGAGCTTTTAGTCGATTGTAGAAAAAAACACACTTGTCTTACTATTTTATTATAAATATGTGAACAGTGCTGCAGTGACTTGGCTTCTTGGAAAGCTTGAAATATTAAATATAAAATCTGTCCAAGATATAGAATACTTTAGGACTTATTATTTCCATTTTAATAGGTGGCATAAGAGGATTAAGTTGCTTCAGCAAACTTTGTCTATGCGATTTACCCTGACTCTCTTCTGGTGACCATCATGATGGAAGGAATGGCCTGGATAGTGAGTTGAGTTCAAATTTCAACTGCATCAGTATCTAACTGTACCTCTCATACAATTAAGTTGTCTCATACAATTAAGTTTTGCAATAAGGCAGCAAGAAAAGAAGTTGAAACGGATTTTTTTCTTTCTTATAAGCATTATGTCTATTTCATCCCTACACAGCCAAATGAGATAGAATGGAAATGATCTCATAGATTTGTTCCAACTCCCTACATTTAGAGAACTAGCTAGTTACAGGCATGGACTATTCTAATATGTATGAGAGAAGGACATCAACTCTGTTGTTTTACTAATAGTTTTTTTTTTTGTTCTTTCCCTTTTTCTCTTTCTCAGACCACCTCTTTGCAAGTATAATATTGTACTTAAAGAAAGAGAGGAAGTGTTTCTTAATCCAACTGCGTGTACACCAAAGAAAACATAAGATGCCTTCTTCCATCAAATGCACTTGTTTATGAATTAACGGACTTGTAAAGGAAACAATGCAATCAGTCTTTCTTTTATAATGCACTGTTCAATTTGAGATTGAGGTATTTCTATTTCTTAAAAAAAAAATTGAGAATCAAAAATAAAGAAAATAAAAAATGCATAGTTAAGCATTCCAAATACATTTTGAAAGTTGTTTATTTGTTTACTTTTTCTGCTTCCTCATTTAACACTTATCATTGACTGTTTAATTATTTATTAATAATGAATAAATGTCTTTTGAAAAATAGGCAAGTTTAGTGAATTACTTCAATTCACTGTTTTCAACAGAAAATTTATTTTACTACTAAGGTAAATAGTGAACACATTATTTTATTTGTAAATTTTCATTTGGAGAAGTCACTTGCATTAATGTGAACCTAGTAAACATATACACTTATTTAATCATCTACTTGGCATCATTTTTAGTTGTTTGTAAATAATGGCTTTGTTTCTATGGAGTACAATAAATAACGTATGGGTGAAATACTGGTTCCATTACTTATTAATGGTGTGATCTTGAGTAAGTTAATTTATGTCACCATATCTCAGTTGCCCAAGTAATTTTTTTGAAAATTGCTCCTAATAAAGTATTTTGAGCAGTGTCTGTTCATAATGACAATTTAAAAATGATAGCTAACTCTCATGTATATCACTGTGTTCCTGAAACTGTTTAAATGCTTTATACATATTATTTAATCCTTATGAAAACCATATGCAGTTAGCCATATTATCTCCGCAGATGCAGAAGCCAAGAGACAGAGGCCAAGCAACTTATTCAGAATCATGCACAGGACCAGAATTCAAAATTAAGATGTCTGGGTCCATATTCTTAACTCCTATGTTGAGTGAATCCCCTAAGTTCAATGTGTGTTATCTGTTTACTCAATTTACAAATGATCACATTCAAAATCATAATCTAAATGTTCTTAGCAATCTCTAATTCTCCTGTTCAGTCCAGTAAATTCTAGTGCTGAGCTCTCTCTCACTTGTGTCTGAATACCCCAAGGATTTATGTGTGTTTCCAACACACTCTGCCAACCACAGTCACAGCCTTTGTGTTCTGATTGCCTGTTGAATTAGTTTGCATGAGCTGCCATAACAAAATACCACAAACTAGGTGGCTTAAGCAGCAAAAATTTATTTTCCCACAATTCTAGAGGCCAGAAGTCCAAGTCACGGTGTCAGCAGGCTTGTTTTCTTATTGACATGGTTTGGTTCTATGTCCCCACCCAAATCTCATCTTGAATTGTAATCCTCATGTGTCAAGGGAGGAACCTGGTGAGAGGTGGTTGCATTATGGGGGCTGTTTCTCCCATACTGTTCTTGCGATAGTGAGTGAGTCTCATTCAATCTGATGGTTTTAAAAGTGAGTTTTCCTGTGCTCACACTTCACACTTCTGTCTCCTGCCACTTGTGAAAAAGGTGCTTGCTTCCCCTTCTGCCATGATTCTAAGTTTCCTGAGGCCTCCTCATGTGAGTCAATTAAACCTCTTTCCTTTATAAATTACCAGTCTTGGGTATTTCTTTATAGCACTGCGACAATGACTAACACGCTTATGAAGCCCTTCTTTTTTCCTTGCAGATGGCTGCCCTCTTGCTGTGACCTCACATGGTCTTTCCTCCGTATATGCACATCCCTGGTGTCTTAGTAAGTCTATATTCCCTCTTCTTTTAAGGAGACTAGTCAGATTAGATTAGGGCCCACTCTAGCAGTCTCATTTTAACTTAATCACCCACTGAAGGGCCCTATCTCCAAGTATAGTCACATTCTGAACGAGGGGTTAGGGTTTTAAAATATGAATTTTTGTGGGGACACAATTTATAACACCTGCCATGATCTGTTAGTATCATAATGATGTCTTTTGATAATAATCCATTTGAAGATGAATTGAGGCCATTGTTGGTGCTCACCTGGAAGTAGGTGAAGGTGCTTCAGGTATTAGATACAGGTTCTACACAAAAATACATTCTTCTTTTTCCCTTGGGATTTAAGCAGTGCTGCCTGTACCTCTGCTGTCTGACAGATTTTCATTAAAACAGTTTTTTCAGTTTACACCGCAGCCCTTCCCTCCACAGTACTTTCTCCAGTCCACAGAGATATTGTTGCTGTCTTCTCCACCACTTGGGCATCTACTCACAATCTTCATACATTCTTTAACACACACACACATACACACAACCTCATGCTATTTTACTGTTCTAATGCCCCCCATTAATTTTCCATATATCCCCAGAAGCTTTTCAATCTCATCCTGTGATATTAATGACACTTATGAAATGCACTGCAAACGTTACCAAGAGCAGAAATTTTCTTCCTGTCTTCCTGATTGCTTAGGGCCTCCGGGTAACAAACAAGGCAGTAGTCAACCGTTTCATGTACATTAGAATCCGTTAACCTCCTAATGAAACTTCCTTGCCAGAGGTGATAAGTCTTCCGGAATAACTCAAAGACGTAAACTTGTGAAATGTGTACATGTTGCCACACTGCAATATCTTAGACCACATAGCACATGTGTGTGAATGAGTGTGTGTGTGTAATGTATATTTTGTCTGTTTCTATATATAATGTATATTTTATCTATATAATATACACATAATATATAGCATATAAAAAGATAATACACACACATACATTACATGACTGAAAACATGTATTTTATTTATTTTACTTTTTCTTTTATTATACTTTAAGTTCTAGGGTACATGTGCACAAAGTGCAGGTTTGTTACATATGCATACATGTACCACGTTGGTGTGCTGCACCCATTAACTCGTCATTTACATTAGGTATATCTCCTAATGTTATTCCTCCCGCCTCTGCCCCTCCCAACAATAGGCCCGGTGTGTGATGTTCCCCTTCCTGTGTCCAAGTGATCTCATTGTTCAATTCCTACCTATAAGTGAGAACATGCGGTGTTTGGTTTTCTGTTCCTGCGATAGTTTGCTGAAAATGATGGTTTCCAGCTGCATCCATGTCCCTGCAAAGGACACAAACTCATCCTTTTTTATGGCTGCATAGTATTCCATGGTGTATATGTGCCACATTTTCTTAATCCAGTCTGACACTGATGGACATTTGGGTTGATTCCAAGTCTTTGCTATTGTGAATAGTGCCGCAATAAACATACATGTGCATGTGTCTTTATAGCAGCATGATTTATAATCCTTTGGGTATATACGCAGTAACAGGATGGCTGGGGTCAAATGGTATTTCTAGTTCTAGAATCGCCACACTGTTTTCCACAATGGTTGAACCAGGTTAAAGTCCCACCAACAGTGTAAAAGTGTTCCTATTTCTCCACATCCTCTCCAGCACCTGTTGTTTCCGGACTTTTTAATGATTGCCATTTTAACTGGTGTGAAATGGTATCTCATTGTGGTTTTGATCTGCATTTCTCTGATGGTAAGTGATGATGAGCATTTTTTTCATGTGTCTGTTGGGTGTATGAATGTATTATAGAGAAATATACAAAAAATAAATTATGATCATGCTCATTTTATTTATTTATTTATTTATTTTTGAGATGGAGTCTCGCACTGTCACCAGGACTGGAGTACAGTGGCATGATCTTGGCTCACTGCTACCTCCACCTCCATGCCTGGCTACTTTTTTTTTTTTTTTGTATTTTTAGTGGAGATGGAGTTTCACTATGTTGGCCAGGCTGATCTCGAACTCATGACCTTGTGATCCACCTACCTCAGTCTCCCACAGTGCTGGGATTACAAGCATGAGCTACCGCGCTTGGCCTGTATTATATTTTTATTAGTGTTTACTTTACTGGTGCCCACAAGAAAAAAAAAGAAAATACATCTACAAGTAAAATCAAAGCACTAGTTATTAATCCCTGCATCTAGCCTTTTTTCCAAAATGAGGGCTGGTGTAACTGAATAACAATTAAACTGGGCCAGGCGCAGTGGCTCCTGCCTGTCATCCCAGCACTTTGGTAGGCCAGCCAAGGTGGGCGGACCACTTGAGGCCAAGAGTTGAAGACCAGCCTGGCCAACATGGCGAAATCCCGTCTCTACTAAAAATACAAAAAATTAGCCAGATATCATTTCGCGAGGCTGTATTCCTAACTACTAGGGAGGCTGTGGTGGGATAATCACTTGAACCCAGGAGGCAGAGCTTGCAGTGAGCAGAGTTCAGGTCACTGCACTCCAGTCAGGGTAATGGAGCAAGATCCTGTCTCAAAAATAAATAAATAAATAAATAAAATGAGCATGATCATAATTTATTTTTTGTATATTTCTCTATTTTTTTTACATCAGGTTTCAACCTTTTTTAGAAACTTTTGCCATTTTAAAGATCTATTCCACACTCTTCTGCCAAACTCTCACTGCCAAAACTTTAGCTTTCTGAAGTTTTTTATTTTAGTCCCTGACTCCTGCATAGCACCTCTGAACCAACCTAGGGCCTAAAGAAACTTGCTAAACTGAAGGCAGTAATCTAGGCCTGGCTGACTTTTTCATCTGCTGATTGTAGAGCCACAGTGCCTTGAATGAACATAGACAGTTGTTGTAACTGAGCGAGTTATAGAAAAGCACCACATGCTGAGATGAATCCAGGAATCCTTTATTAGCTGGCAGTGAAGAGATGGTTAGTGCTCAAAATTCTCTCAGCCCTGAAGAAGGGGCTAGATTTTCTTTTATTCTGTGGTTTAGAAAGGAGAGCAGGGGGAGTCTAGTTAAAACAATCTTACAGAAGTAAAGTGGCAAAAGTTAAAAGGATAAATGGTTATAGGAAAGCAAACAGTTCCAGGTGAAGGGGCTTTAAATCAATTACAAGGTGACAGAAGCAGGGCTTTGGGTGTTATCAACCGGACACAAATGCAGGGACTTTGGGTGCTATCAACTGGGTGAATTCCTAGGAACTGCAGATATAGCTTGCCACAGTATCTTATTAGTTAATTGCAACCTTGGATGTGCTGGATGTCTGCTTGCACAAGTTAAGTCTTTGAGGAAGGGGGTGGGCAATGGGCTGTAAGTGAAGGAGCCAAGATGGAGTCTGTCTGGCTCTCTCAGCTAAGGGAGAGTCAATTCAGGTTAAAACAAGGTTGGGTATTACACAGTAACCAGGAAACTGTGATGGCAGGCCTTGGGTGAGATCAAGCACTCTGCTGGATTCAGATCTGACCCAGTGCAGTCATACTGGTCATGGCCACAGAGATGTTTGTGTCACTTGACTTCACTTTTGTGTGTCTCAGAACACACACACACACACAAACACACACAAAGACTCCATTTGTTTGGGAGAAAGTAAACGAAGAAGAGTCTTTGCTAGATAATTCAGAAAATTCTCAAAGACCATGTTGTCCACGACCATCAAGGTAGTACCTGTGTGAGCCTGCAAGAACCACAGTGTTACTGGGCTTGAGATGTCCCCTAAAGTAGAAAGGGCTTAGACCACAACACCCAAGTCCTTTTGAATATCTCTAAAGCCTTCCCAGGAACAATGACTACTCTCTGGGGAGAATGCATTTTCATTATCAAGGCTTTTAGGCTTTTAATTAAGAAACCAAAGAGCAGTGCCTGGAGCGAGGATGCAGGGACTCTGCGTGACCCACACACTCGTTTCCACCTGGTGCAAGGGACCCTGGAGTGCGGGTGTAGTGTCTGCTCTGAGTCACCAGCACACTCGTTGTTTCTACATAAAGAACCCTGTGAGTCTGTTCTAGGACTTTTTAGCCTAGAGCTAAAAATTTGCAGCCCAGGAAACCCTAACCATTTTAGGAACCTGAGGGGTGGGCCAAGGGGATCCCACAGAGTTTGGTGCTGGCTGTGGGGCCAGAAAAGGGCAGATGGGGCTTCCCGCAAGCACTCCCAGGAGGCCGTGCACTGGCCCGAGTCTGGTTCCGCCTCCTGTCCTCGGTTCTCATGCCCAGCCATGAGGGGAACCCCCATTCAGGAGCGGTCACTGGCTCCAGGCCCTAATGTCCATGTCCAGGCCCCTGGTGGGGCTGCTTCTACCCCAGGGAGGCTGGGACTGGAGACAGCCTGGAGCTCTAGGCAATCCTTGCAACCACCTGCTCCCCAAAGTGGCTGCAGACAAACTCCTGCTTCCAAAACCTGGCACAGGTTGTGTGAGGCCTGGAACGTGGGAGGCGCACTGTGCAGGGTCTCTGGGTCAGATGCAAAAGCAAGACTAAGAGGAGGAAAATTGTTTAATTACCCTCTCACGGTTATCAAGTAAAATCATAGTCGCTCAGACCTACGTGTGACTGGAAGTATACACATTATAGAAGTGTATATAAATGTAAATACATACATGCTTATTTTCCTTTTATATACCTTACATATATGTGTATACGTGCATATATTTAAAACAAGGATGGTAAACCATAGTTAAGATTTCCAATCTCAGTCACAAAGATCTCAGAAGCAAATTACTATCCTTAAATTCTAAACAAAGATGTAACATTTTACATTCTTACAAACAAAATGTTCTTTATTAGCATTTTACTTTAAAAACTAAGAACGCATTGTACTCTCTCAATTTCCGTTTTAAATAATCAACTTCACTGATTCTAAAACTTGCTACACCTTGAAGATTTCCAACAATAGCAGCTCATTAGTTTAAGCATTAGGAAGTTTGTTTTTAAATACAATCACTGATTAAGAAAAACTGCTCTACAGGACTTTCGCTATTTTAAAGCATAATGATGTCTCTCTCTCTATACTCAAGAACAGAAAGATGCCCGTGCAGATGCTTCCAAAGCAATTCAGATGAGATGGTCTAGAAATAGTTTAAGACAATCACATTTTCAAGGGCAGAAGATCAAGACCAAATCCAGGATATTCTGAACATATCACCTTATATTTAAGTTATTTCATATATTTGTAATTTGGATGGAACATGATATCCTTAAAGATAACCAAATAATGCATCACAGCCTTAAAAAACCACAGCATATCTCTTTTGTTTTAAATACACTTAATTTTGTCACATTTTCATTTTATAATTTCAAAATTTCTAAACCTCCTAAAGCCTCAAATCGAGATAGAATTTGACTTTGGCAATTCCCAAGTCACAAGCAGGTTGTATGTCCACAGCTATTCGGAATGTGGTTTCTGATGGAAGCTTTTATGAACACACATGAAATCCCTCTGAACTGTAGCGTGTCTCAGAATGAATACATACATTTGTGATGGACAACAGAACAGATACTAATTACTAAAACAACAGGAAAGTCTACAGCACTTCTCATACAGAACGAATGCAAAGTGTGTGAGGAAAAGTCTTTCCAACTGAAAATATCAGAGCTGATTGGAACAAAGAAGCTTCTGAAGAAAATCCTGGCTGCTTTATGAGACTTCAGAATTTTCCTCATCTGCAAGTGAAAATGAACCTCCTGCTTGCCCACTGAGGACAGGGAAAGAATAGGGTAGGATAACAGGCCTTCAACTTCTTCACAGGGGGAGAAAGGAAGATGGGCCAGCCCCGTACACCCATCCACACACCCACACCAGCTGTGCAGATGACTCAGCTAACTGCGATGGCTGGTCATCTCAATGAGACAGCCAGGCACGGGTGACCTGCCAAGCGACAAGATGGCCAAGTTTGGGTAGAATCCCTGGAGGGTGGTCACTCCAGGACCTCTCAGGTCTGTGCCCAGGAATCTGCATTTCCAAGTAGCCCAGGTGAGCTGCTGCCCAGAGGCCCTCATCAGTCACGGCTCGCACATGCAATGGAACCCCGCATGCCTGCTCCTCCTGCAACGCCTGGCGTGGATTTTCCTTAATTGCCGACACCGTGCTCCTCTACGCCTACTCTCACCATTGGTCCCGAGTTTACTGAGCTTACGAACAGAAGAAGAGAAGGTAACTACAAGGGAAAGCATCCACCTGAAACAGGACTGACCAGGGCTCGCGTCAGCGGACACAGCAAACGCAGCACATATCTGTGCACAGCTCACCACTCACAAAGCCCACAGCAGTGCAGTTTCCACTCGGAACGTCCGGTGGCTGTGGACAGGGAGAGCACGCTGTTTCTATGTTAAATACTTAAAGGTGTGAATTTTATTACATATAGAAAAATGTATTTAGCATACAAATGTGTGCATTTATGTTAAATACACGAAAACACACAATCCAGGTATTTCGGTTCATACCACTGTGGAGACTTTTCAGATTCTTTCCATACAACTGCCCAACTGGGGCCCAGAACGAACACCCGCCAGCTGTATCACTCCATCTGCTGTTTTACTGTCACACATCGGCCCTACCCCTCTCCCCGCCACACACACACAAAAGCCATGGCACTTAATAAAAAATTAATTTTATGTTATTAGACACAACTTGTGGTCCTCTTTGAAGAGATTGCAGCACATGAAGGATTTCAAATACAAGTATGTGCTGGGTCTCCTGATCTGAGGATGCATCCACACTGGTGGCTTTAACAGTGCTTCGTGGAAACTTCCAGAAGGCATGTATGTAATGTCTAAGAGCAAACTAGAGTTCACGCCTCAGCACTGTGTGCCTCTTCTTTCTTCCATACCACGGGCACCGTCTTCCCTGAGGGAGCTGGTGCTGTGCTCTGAGGCCCTGTCCCACCCGACAGACTTGGTCCCTGGTGCCATTTTGGAGGACCAGCCTCCATCTGTCCAGGTGTGTTGTGCAGAAAGCAACTCATCCAAATCTGTTTAAAAACCACACATTTGCAATGCCTACAGGCCTCAGAAGGTGGAGGCAGACAGGATAAGGGCAACTGTCGTGAGGGCTGAAGATCAAGGGCATCTGTCTGGTGATTGATGGGCACTGTCTGCAGCGAGCCACCACACGTTCAGCGAGACTGTCTGGGCTCCTCACCCTCCACCAAGCCTCCACCTGCCGCGTCTGGCCTGGATTCTCTGACGCCTGCACGGCCTTCACCTGGTTCATAACTCAGCTCACAAGGTCCCCATACCACGGCAAGGACGGCGGCGCTCGCACCTGCGGCCATTTGTCCTCTCTGCATCTAGCTCCTCTCCCTGAGGCAACAGCACCTCTGAAGTCACAGCCTGGCCTCCCACCTCTCCCCCGTCCTGGGCTGCTTGGCGTGTTGCTCTGCTGCACACACCTCAGCAAATACTGCTGATTAGCCAGAATCACCCAGAAATCTCTTAACCTTGATTCTGGCTGCTTTTGTAATTTGTAATATTTGTACTTCTGGTGTGATCTGAGGAACAACAAATTTTAAAATTAGAGAAGATGTGGTTTTTATTCTCTCCTTTCTACTTGCAACCTTGAAAATTCAAGTAGCAGCAAGGGTTTGTTGAAAGTAACTTCCGCCAAATAGAACCTATTATAAATGTACTACAGAGTGTCAAAATAACCACACAGATGTAAAATAGAGATGCAGACACAGATATAAAATCCAATGGTTAAACCAAATTGAGAAATGCTCGCCAGTTTGTAGGACTTCTAAAACTTGACATAAATGTGGGCTAATATAAGATGTTATGAGATGAGTGAGATGCTTGGCTTAGAACCACAGATTCTCTCCTCTTTACAGCAGAAAATCCATAAGGAAGTCAAATCTGAAAGAATCAGGTACCGTTGAATGACATAATCAGTGGTCCTTCCCATCCCTGGGCCAGCTGCAGTGAGTGCAGCCAGTCATTCACCAACATCCATCAACCATTCTCCAGGCCATGGCTACACTTTACTTCCAGCTCCCTGCCATTATGTAGATTAGGTAAATCATGGCCACTCTCTCCTTAAGCCTCCCCCTGGCAGCATGGCAATCCACCCACCCCAACCACAGGAAAGACAGCCGTGTCCTTGGTAACACAGAGCAGGGGTCTGGAACGAACCTGGATCCCTGAATACCTCATGGAGCAGTCACCAGCCTGGAACATCCTCCCTTATGGGTTTCCAAGAGAGAAAACCTTGGTTCCTCAAGCTACAATACTGCTGGAGTCTCAGGTCACAGCATCCTTACTTACCCTCATCAGGAGCCATTCATGCTCAAGACATGAGATAAAACTGCAGTGGCACAGTCACACACACCCAGAACACAGACCACTTGCTGCTCACATTCATCGTATTAACACCAAAAAGCCGCCGTGGTGGATATCCTGGATGTAGACACTCGGTGGCTTTTTGCTGGAGATGCACTTTGTGTGTTTATCACATGACCATCTTGGCATCAGGAGGGGCTGCACAGATGGCAGCTGTGCTTGTCACAGGGAGTCTCACTCGCTGGACTCTCGGCCAGCTCCCAGTATCAGCACCCGCAGGGTCCTCTCCTCCAGGAACACGTGCTTGGACGCCACAGTGTCCTGTGGATCCACACAACCACGCTGTGTGCCCCAGGAGCTTAGAAAGTACCACTGCATCAATGTGTCCACAGGTGAGGCCAGGGCAGAAGCCAACCTCAAGCAGTTACAGTCCTCCGTGGGGCTGGCGTCCAGGCAGGAAGGTGGCTCAGCAGCTCTCCTCTCACTGTGGAACTTCCTAGGTCCCCACATGAATAGCACCTAAATAACACGCAACAAACAACAGGAGCGAGAACACTACCAGCAGCTTCTGAGATGAGCAAGCTGGGCTGATCATGAGACACCTGACAGGGACAGTGCCAGAGCCCCTCCCAGTGACCTGTGAGGACAGAGCTGCCAGCGTCTCCCCAAAACCAGCCCAAGTCGATTTAGACTCCAGACTTCCCAGGAGTGGTCAGATCCATTCAATCCCACAGTCTGAACCTTCCAGGCTGTCTCATGACCCTCATCTCACAGATGGGAACCAGGACACTGCACCATAGGCCCAGCCCCAAGCCCCCATTCCTCCTTCTACACCACACACCAGTACAGTGAGCACTTAGGGACTGGGCATTCACGTAAAATACTGCTTAACTAAAACTTCTGATTTAGAAAATGTTTAATTCCTACTCACAGAGCTGAAAGTGTTCTGTCCTAGGAGGCGGCAGCAGTAATTAAGCCTGAGAGAAGAAGGAATCAGAGCGGTGCCAAGTATTAGATATTCCTCTAAATCTATTTACCATGTTGCCACGCTCCTGTCACCTGCTTCATTTTCTGTCCTTAAAAGACACAATAGTTACCTTTCAAAATAGACAACCTGTTTTACTGATGCTTAGCTATAAAGTAGCGAGCTACATATCCAAAAGGGAGATATGGGAAAACAGAAAATGTCCACAAGCAATCGGGTGGGAGGGCAGCTGCAGCAGCACCTGGCTCTGTTCCGTTGTGAGCCAGCCACGTGGGCTGGACAGCTCATTTAGCCACTGAAATTACATCATCTAAGATTTTGTCGCAGTTACTTTGATAAATTCTCCCTCCTGCTATGAAGAGTAAAGTTTAGCTGGCTTGTGTGTGTGTGTGTGTGTGTGTGTGTGTGTGTGGGAGTCTCGCTCTGTCACCCAGGCCAGAGTGCAGTATTACAATCATGGCTCATCGCGGCCTTGACCTTCTGGCTCAAGCAATCCTCCCGCCTCAGCCTTCCAAGTAGCTGGCACTCATAGGCGAGTTTGATTTCTTTGCTAGTGAATTCCTAATTTGCCGCGCAGCGGGCCTGTCAGGGCCATCTGCCTGGACGTCCACTTTGCCGACCAGCTGTGTGGTCTCTAAGGTGGATGCCCTCTAGTTGCCCGGGCTCTGCACGCGATGCTGAGTCTCCAAGTCTGCCACTTTCTAAGGGACTGACAGCCCGGAGCATCCCAACGTTCCACCGTGAGCTGGGCTTTATTCCACAGGGCGACTCTGCTTCCCGTGATGAGATGCAGCATGTGAACACAGATCAAAGGGTGTCAGCAACTAACCCATTCCCCAGGTACTAAGCAGAGGACCCAGGGTTTAGTTCCTTATTTGCTATAGGCTTGATTCAAAACAGTTTTCTGGGATCCTGGGGACAAACATCTCTAACTGGTGAAAATCCTGGCTTTAGTAACGGAAGAATCACCTAATGCCCACTTTATAACTGCTGTTCTCATCAGAACTTGAGGCCAAAGGGTAAAATAAAAGCGGGGCCAAAATCGTGACACTCCAGTTTGCACAAGGCCATCCAGCCTGCTTGAGGGGGTGAAAGGAGTACGGTTTTTAAACTGCTGAGTTTTAAAAACATGGCTGTAGGCTGGGCGTACTGGCTCACATCTATAAGCCCAGTACTTTAGGAGGCCGAGGTGGGAGGATTGCTTGAGGCCAGGAGTTTAAGACTAGCTTGAGTAACACAGTAATACCCTATCTCTTTAAAAAAAAAAAAAAAAAAAGGTTATTAAAATAGTAATAAAAAGGTTAATACAATAAATTACTATGTCAACATGGCACTCTCTGCTGTCAGACGAGGTGCACTCTCTGGCTACCATGAGGCCCAGAGAGAAATGTAACCAGCATCACAGGGAGGAAGGTCGACCCCAAAGCCCCACGGCACTAACTCCTGTAGAGTTTGTTAACCAGCATGAAGTCTCCTCCGCAATCAGACAGAAGCCTGGTTTAGAGGAATGCTGCCCACAGGACCTGGGTGGACTCCTGATGCCAGCCGCCCAGACAGCCCCACTCTGGAACCCTGTCGGCAGCCCCCACTGGACAGAATGGCCTCGTGAGTGTCCTTTCCCGCCACAAGCTGCAGACCCTGAGCCAGTCCTGGCTGTGACGGAGGCTGCACATAAATGTCTGCACCCAACAGCTCACCTTTGTACATGACACACTGAGTCCACCTCATTTCAAATGTTACACTCGTCCCAAGGTGAACATGGATGTTACAGGTTAACTCACTGCATGTGTGCTAGACTTTCCCTGTAAGTGTTCAGACATTCCACAAACCAGATGAACAAACCCCACTTTCCCTGTAAATGTTCAGACATTCCATGAGCCTGATGGACACACACAGTGAACAAACCCCGGAATGTTTAATGCCGTGGCCTCCTCCCCTCCTGAGGGGTGTGTGCTTACAGCTCCCCCAAGACCACATTTCCCAAAGCACAGACTGTTACTCTGAAAATTAAACCTCCTTTTTCCTTCCTCTGTACGTCTCGTGGTCATGTTAACAAGTATTGCTACAAATGCAGAGAAATGGGGTATCATCCGTGCCGGTCACTGAATTCCTAGCACCAAAGCTTCAGGGCCCCCAGTCTGACAGGAGCTTCTATCGCCCTAAAGCCAACTCTGGAGATAAAGGCCAAGCTGGGGAAAGGCTGTGTCACCTGCAAATCCACACCACGGGGCCCTCTGCAGTTGTGTGTAATTCTTGGCCTGTCCTGGGGTGTGGGGAAATCAGGATGCAAGCAGATACCCTACGCTCTGCCACGGGACTGTGAAGTCTGTGGAACCTCAGAGGAACACAGAAAAATGGCTGCACGAGTCCCACAGGCCGAGCCTCGACGGGCGCCTGTGTCAAGAACACAGACACGCCGGGAGGGGCAACCGATGCAGGCAACGCTTGCATCCCCAGCACGTGGCAGCATCCGAGTGTGGGAGTCTCTGGCCAGGCTCCACCACAACTGCCATATTCTGTGGCAAAATTTTAAATATAAGTTTTAACTAGTTATAACTCTAACTTGTTTTACAGGTAAACAGAACACAGGATACCAACAGGCTCCAAAACTCTTCGCCTAGAACCAAGTCTAGAATGCAGATGGCTGCTGCTCTGAGTGTGATGCCCTGTAGTGCCATAAATCCTAGATCGAGGTGACTAAGTGCTCTTCCTAAACCAGAAGATACCCTGAGGCTCTGAGGGCACCCTCTGTCCCCAGGTCAGTCCATCAGCCCCGGCAGAAGCTTCTAGAGTAAGAGTCTGTGGATTTGTACTGGACGGATGTAAACCAGGCAAAGTCACAGGGGCTCATCCTGGAAGCCCATCCATCCGCTTACCCACTCATGCCCTGGAAAGCCCTGCCCCCAGCTCCACACCTGCAGTCACGCTGAACCACAGGAACTGGCTTCTAGGCCCTCAAGCCACTCCCTCTTGCCCCTGGACAGACCCCTCTCAAACCATGAGGCCCAGAGTAGCCTTAACAGGTGGTCCCAGCAGAATTGGCCACTGCATGAATTGATATTTTGTGTGTGTGTGTGTATACGTGTGTGGTGGTTCTTGTTCTGACACTCAGGCACAGTGCACTATAAGTACAGTGGTGCTGTCATGGTTCACTGCAGCCTCAACCTGCCAGGCTTGGGTGATCCTCCAGCCTCAGCTTCCCAAGTAGCTGGGACCACAGGTGCACATCACCACTCCTATTTAATTTTTTGTAGAGTCAGGGTCTTGCTATGTTGCCCAGGCTGGTCTCGAATTCCTGGGCTCAAAAGTGAACTGCCCACCTCAGCCTCCCAAGGTGCTGGGATTACAGGTGTGAGCCACTATGCCCAGCCTAGAATTGCTATTTCTTAAACCTGAATTTGACACATGAACACCACTTACATAGACATCAGCACACTCTCAGAGCTCGAGGGCTTTTCTGAATCTCAATTCTGTCCATTCAAGGTCAATATCTAAGAAAGGGTCAAAACTGACTCTCCCTCAATGAAGCCTAAGGGCAAATGCAGCAGCATCTCAGGGTATGAGGAGAAAAAGTAAGAAGGGTGAAAAATACACACTGAAATTCTAGTGTTAGAATCATAATCACCAACAGTTTAAGAGGCAATCTGCTTTCCAAAACATGTAGCTGCTGTATTAACTTCAAAGTCACCAGATTCCACAGGCAGGAGCTCAGAGGGGCATAGCTTTCTAAGGGCACATAGGCTGGGGCAGCCTAACAGCCTCGGGGCAAGCTAAACAAAGGCTTGGTTCTCTCCAGGACAAAGGTGCTCAAGTCCTTCCAAATAGATTCTTCTTCTAAGTAAGTTAAATGCCTCCTACAACACTGTTTAGAGTGTCAATGTGTTCAGAAGCGTGAAGTTGAAAATACATCTCAGGACCCCAAAATCACTAAGCTAAAGGGACGTAAAAGTGGGGAACAGCTTAGGGCAAACCTGTCTCCCATGCTCTTCCTAATAGAGACAACTACTGCGGAAAAAAGAAAAGCCACGTACCTCTCTCACAACCGGTCCACAAGGAAATTCCTCATGGACAGAAGACAGAACTCAAAGTCACCATCTGCACACGGAGATAAATGCGGATCTGACTGCTTCCTCTGGAAAGGTTCACCAGAAACACAATTGTCTGATCTACCTGTGACCTGGAAACCCCTCCCCACTTGGAGCTGTCCCTCTGTCCTGGAAGAACCAATGTACATCTCACATATATTGATGTCTCACGTCTCCCTAAAATGTGTAAGACCAAGTTGTGCCCCAAACACCTTGGGCACATATCCAGGACCTCCTGAGGCTGTGTCTTTAACCTTGGGAAAATGAACTCTCTATGGGCCGAGAAACGTCTCAGAGATGCTTCTGGTTTACAGGAAACATTCTCTCCTATGGGTGTAACGATGAAATCATGTGGAATTACAAAATGCCACTTTAGTAAAGACTGAAGGAATTAGAGTTCGATGTGCTTAAAAAAAAAAAAAAAAGTAACGTTCTATTTATCAATGGACCATGAAGCCCACACCCCTTTCTGCAGTGAAGATGTCAACTGGGATGAGGGGACCCTCCTGTGGATGCAGCAAAAGCTACCTCTGACCCCAGTTCCCAGAGTCCCAGCTCCTGCTGCTCAGGGAACAGCAACCCCAGCTTCATGGGGCTCAGACCTCCAAACCCAACTCCCACCTATGCTGGAGAATCACCCCAGGGACTTGTGAAATGGCAGGTGCAACTCTCACCTCATCCCCTTAAAGGGGAAAAGGCACCTTCCTGCTCCTCTTCCTGCTGGTGGGAACAGGGGCAGGAGCTGGAGGGACAGGAGCTGGAGGAGCAGGAGTTGGGCGGCAGGAGGGAAGCAGCCTTGGTCCCTGCTAGTAACAGATGGCAAATGCCAACCAGCCCCGACCTTCACATTGCAGAGAAGAAATCCTTCTCTTTTGTCAGGTCCCTGTTAGAAGTTTGCACCCATTCCTTAAAAAAAAAAAAAAACTCAGGCACAACATGGGTGTTTTGGTGACAATATTTCAATTACTTGGGGTCCTTGGGTCAAATGACGCCAAAACACGAAACTGAACCCTGTTATTCAGGAAACTACCTTCCAGCCCCATCTACCCTCCCAGGCTGTCACGTTATGGTGTTTGTCTGCTAGATGATTAACAGCAACTGCTCTTAAGAGCTATGTGTACAGAGCAGAAAGAAGTCAGCTCGGGTTGAGGGGAAGCAGGAAAATACCCCTCTCCCTGCAGGATAGTGCAGGAGGAACCTTCAGCACCTGGATTTGTAGGATGCTGGATCTTTGAAAGCATCTCTCACAGTTAAAGTATGGCCAGACCCTCCTCTGCCACAGCCTATTCAGGAGAAGGTGGCACCTGCCCTAGAGACCCACAGCACTGTGCAGGGCTCACCTGGAGCTGAACTTTCCTTCCTTGGTAAGAGTCAGGGCCAGGGGTGGGGAGAGAAACAGCAGACCTGAGGGACACTGTGGAAACTCCATGCCATGCTAACTCTCATCTGACGTGCTCCAGCCAAAGCCACGCTTCTCGGAGGGCATTTCCCTTCACACATCCTGAAATCATCAACGTCTAGTCTCCCCACAGAACAGATCGTTCCCCAGGAGGCAGAGGCTTGGCTGTAACACATGGTAATGAGGAGCGCAACTTCGTGCCCATTCCGTAGTGTTTCCTGTTACCTATTTTACCTTAAGCTAAAAATGATTTCCATTTACACTCTGCAGTGACAAAGAGAGCAAAACAGACGAGATTCAGTGTGATCCCACACCTGTCACTGATGACTTCAAGTTCTTTATTCGTTTCTTTATTTATTTGTTCGTTTTGCTTCTAGAGTTTGTACTCTCTCCCAGGGTTCCAAGGCCTGTAGATTCAACCAACCATAGATCAAGAATTTTTTTTTAATGTGTTTGTACTAAGCATTCAGACTTTATTATTCATTAAACAATATAGTTTAACAATTACTCGCATGGCATGTCCATGGTATAGCTGTTATGAGCAACCCTGACATGACTGAAAGTCTGCAGGAAGATGTGCGTACGTCACATGCAAACATGATGCCATTTTATACCAGGGACCTGAGCACCCACAGACCTTGGATTCCATAGGCAGTCCTGCAGCCAACCCCCATGGGCACTGCGGAATGGCTATAATAGAAAATATAGAGGTTTTAAATGGTTATGTACTAAATCTAATCTTTTATTAAGAAATTACTGAGTATTATGTGTATTATTTGGAAGTCCTCCCTGGCCCAGAGACTCGACATGTTTTTATCTTTTGTCCACTGATCTAGTCATTCCAGGAAGTTTATTGAACACAAATCAATTTTACAATTAAATTCTTACAGGAATCACACTCATACTCTAAAGCTGCTTTGGTTTTTAAAGTGAAATAACCAATAGTTTTGCAAACCAGCTATATCATAGAATAACAGGATAAAGCAGCCCCATAACATGCAAAAACATGGGGTTTCAAAGCTAACCAGTATAAAACACGTTACAAACCCCTAAATATGAAAATGTTTTACACCACAACAGATATTCCAGAAAAACACAAGATGTTCAAAAAAGCCCTTTGCAGAAAAGCACTTTCCACTTCATTGTTCACACGGTTTCCAGAAGCTTGTATTTGGCAATGATCATGAAACCAGAAGTAGTATCCGCTGCAACTACTGCTACTGCAACACAGAATATTAAGGCAAATAAATAAATAAATAAAAATAAAAAGACACAGCATATTTCCTATTGATGAGAACAGGTAGAATGTTATAAAAATGAGTGTGTTCTAAAGTAAACAATGTTCAAATTCTAGGTCTCTCGCAGACATTAGACGGTAACCGCCAAAGCTTATGTACTTGGCAACGTTCAAGGAGACCAAGTTCAGAGCTGTCACAATGCAGCACCATCCTCACGAGATTATCTCAGGTAGGTTTGAGGGCAAGTGCCCCCGTCACAGCGGGAAAGCTGCCCAGCCCGGCACTTCCTGAGATCATAGACCTTCGCCTTCCCACGTTTTCAATAGCTCCTTTACACTGGGAACCAGAGAGCAAAACCTAAAACACGTACTCAAATCTCAAGACAGTCTTGAGAGCTCTTCTCCTTGACCCTTCTCTTACTGAAAAAGCCTATTTTGCAAGCAATCTGTCGTGTTTACCAGAGCTGGGGCAGGAGGAGAGCTAGTGTTTGGTAGACTGAGTTTCAAGCGTGGGGAGACCAGAAAATTCTGGAGATGGATGGCGGTGATCACGGCATGACAGTGTGAACACACTTAATGCCATCAAACCATACACTTAAAAATAGTTAGAGTGTTATGTAATTTTACCACAATAAAAAGACTGAGAAAAGTCATCCATAATTACTGTCTCCAATATCTTACATCTCATAAGTTGCATTGCTTTTGGAAACCCTCAGAGCAATCATGAAAGACAATACCCTGTCGTCTCTGAAACACAGGCAAAGTCAAGGGTTTTGATTATAGGAAAGGAGCTGGAAAGCAAAGCGTCTGTTAGACATGGCAGCCGCGGTAGGACAAACATATGGTAGGAAGGTGGTGGTCATGTTACACGCACATGGGAAGGGTGTGGGGAGCCACAACACCCGATGCTTGGGAGGCACCTGGGCAGGAGCTGAGAATGTGCCAAACACGTTCGATCACGCAACATTCACTGACCCCGAGTCCAGCCATGGTCACTGATATCCACTGTGCCTGGGGTGTCCTCTGCCATAGACATAGACACCCTGCTGAGGATAGTGCACAGATTAAACATCAAAGCACAGACATGCTCATGTTCAGCTTCTTAGATAGAAGGAAAAACATATTTCCCAGACACCAGTAGCATGACTCTCCACCTGACTGCACCCCTTCCTGTGCATCTCCGAACCTATGTCTCGGCACTCACTCACTCCCTCCCTCGTTGGGTCAGGCACCAACAGTCCACTGTGTGCCTGGTGCACTGAGCCTTGTCAGGGGCTTCTGGGCCATGTGCCAGGACATGCACCAGGGAACTCCCAGTGCACACGTTTGTCTCCTGCAGGATGCTTGGCTCTTCTATCTGCGGGAGCTGGCACCCACCCCTACAACTGGCTACACTCTCAGAAAAGTCACAGAAGGACCCTCACCAACCCAGCAGCACACTGAGGCCACATCCCACTCGCCTGCTGGCTCCTGAACCTCCCACCCTGTGATGGCTCGCTCATTCCTGAGCTCCTTCGGTTCCCTGCCTTGAATCCACTGGTTTCTCTCCTCATGGGCCTCTTTCCTGTCATCTGTCAGGGTTCCACCAGGACCCTCTGGTTCTCACGCCACCCCAGCTCCACAGACCAACCCACTGGGTGGAGCACATGCATCCAGTCTGAACTTGCTGATATGCTGCAGCTGGCCCTGGACTCGAACCACGCTGCTGCGGCTTTCCATCAGTGTGGCATCTGTGAGTTACTTCCTGGGCAATGCCAGGTGATGGTAACATCAACCAGGAGGCACCGCTGAGAAGCAGAACGCATGGTGAGGTGCCCTGAACATCACATCCCTCAACAGACGCTCCGTGTCTTCTTCTCTCCTGGCAGAGCTTTGCTGTAGGAAGAAGGCCATTCCTCCAGTGCTGCTACTTCCAACAGGGAAAGCAAGCTTCAGAAATGAATGGTGTCAAAGAGGCAGGACCCACCAGCAGGGCTGCCGGCGGCCGGACGACCACAGCCCCAGCATTCCCCAGCCACCATGGCTGACAGCCCAGGCTCCAGAAATGCACAGCTTCAACCTAAGGAGTAAAAACCCTCCAAAGTCAACTATTATTTTCAACAATCAGATTGGGGAGTGGGGGGGGGGAGTTCTAACCCTGCCCCCCTTGATAGATAAGAACTGGGATCTGATGATCTGTGCTAACTCAGCACTTTGCTTCCGCCACATGCAGTCATCCTCAGCACCAGGAAAGGTCAGAAGCGTTGAGTGATGACACCAATACCAACATATGTGGTTCTGGCGGCTCCGGTAACTAGCTGCACAGATACAACCTGACAGCGGTGAGATCCGCGGACATCACCAGTCTTCCCAAGGATCGTGTTCCTGAATCTTCTGCATTCCGAATAACCATTTCCTTTGCCAGGGCTGAGCCATGGTTCCCTCTCGCCTGTCCTTTTCTTTCACCAGCTTCGTGCACGTTTCTGGGCAAGTGTTTGTGCAGGTGCTATCACTCATTTCCACAGCGAGAACCTACACAGACACCACACAGAAATGGGCAACCCTCTTAGGAGCTGTGCAGGGAGATCTAGCTCATCAGATGTGCCAAATTCCTGTTGCCATGAGAATTAAACTAACGTTGCTATGACCGCATATCTTACTGCATCATTTAAGACCATCCAGGTAAGAGGAATGTGCCTCTGCATAGCATTCAGCTCATGTTTACATGTCCGTTTTCCCTGAATATGGTTATGTGAGCTAGAAATCAGTAAGATGGGCTGTAACATATCGTATAGGATCGTTGTGTCTCCTAGGCTCAAACACATCCTTTAAGATCCTCAGAAAATGAAGTTTAACTCTCTGGGGACATGAGTTACATAGTAACATGTTTTGGATACTGTCTCTTTCACATTCTATCAACACCAAAGAAGTTTTTGAGTTCCTTTTTAAATTGAAAAGCAATTTACAAACCATAAAAGCCCCAATATTAAAGGATACAATTCAGTCTTTTTAGCATATTCTCAAAGCTGCACAACAACCAACCACTAGCATGTAATTCCGGGACTTTTTCACCATCGGCCAAAGAAACCTTGAACCCATTAAGAGTCAGCACCTGGGCCGGGCGCGGTGGCTCAAGCCTGTAATCCCAGCACTTTGGGAGGCCGAGACGGGCGGATCACGAGGTCAGGAGATCGAGACCATCCTGGCTAATACGGTGAAACCCCGTCTCTACTAAAAATACAAAAACTAGCCGGGCGAGGTGGCGGGCGCCTGTAGTCCCAGCTACTCGGGAGGCTGAGGCAGGAGAATGGCGGAAACCCGGGAGGCGGAGCTTGCAGTGAGCTGAAATCTGGCCACTGCACTCCAGTCCAGGCGACAGAGCGAGACTCCGCCTCAAAAAAAAAAAAAAAAAAAAAAAAAAAAGAGTCAGCACCTGCTCTTTCCTTCCACCAGACCCTGGCAATCGCCAGCCCACTTCCGTTTCTCTGGATTTGCCCATTCTGGACACCTGTTGTGAGGAGAATCGTACAGTGCATGACCTTTGGCGTGATCTTTGGTGCTGGCATCTTTCACGTTCAAGGTGAGCAGAATCTCACAGTGCGTGACCTTTGGCGTGGTCTTTGGTGCCGGAATCTTTTACGTCCAAGGCTCATTCAGGTTGGAGCACATGTTCTTTTGTTCCTTTTTACGGCTGAGTGATACTCCATTGTGTACGTATTTTCTTCATCCAATCATCTGTTGACAGACACCTGGCTGTTTCTGCTATTATGAATAATGCTGCTATGAAGATTCTTGCATAGGACTTTTTTTTGTAAAAATGTTTTCAGTTTTCTTGAGCATATGCCTAGGAGTGAAATTGCTGGGTTGTACGGTGATTTTACACTTAACTTTTCTGAAGAACTGCCAGACTTTTCCAAAGCAACTGTACCATTTTACTTCCCCTTCCACTAGCAATATATCAAGATATCAGTTTTCCCAAATTCACCAACATATCACTGTCCAATACTGGCATTTTACCCATCCCAGTGGTTGTGAAGTGGTATCTCATGGTGGTTTTGATTTCCATTTCTAAGATGACGAATTCTGTTAAACATCTCATGTGCTTTTTAAGGCATTTATGTGTTTTGCTTTGGAGAATGTCTATTGAAATCCTTTGTCCATTTTTAAATTGGATTTGTATTAAGAGTTTTTAAATATATTCTTGATATCAGGCCCTTATAGGGATAATGTATCCTGTTCTGTGGGTTGTCTTTTTACTTCAATAGTATCCTCTGAAATGAACATTTTTAATTTTGATGCCGTCTTTTTCCTGTCAGTTGCTTGTTATGCTTTACATGTCTCATCTAAGGAAACATTGCCTAATCCAATGTAACAGTTTCACCAGGATTCTCCCCTAAACGTGTTATGGTCTCAACTGTGCCCCGTCCTCCCCAAGATTCCCATGTTAAAGTCACAACCCCAGAAACTCAAAATGTCACTGTATTTAGATACAGCACCTTTAACTTGGCAATTTAAGTCCCATAAGATCTTAAGAGGAGGCCCTGATCCAGTATGACCGGTGTTCTTATAATTTAGACACAGTCCTCAGTACTGGACGCACAGAAGAGAAACCTGTGAGGACACAGAGAAGACACCACCTACACAGCATGGGGTGAGGCCCCAGAAAATCCAACCCTGCCCGCACCTTGACCACAGGCTTCCAGCCTCCAGAACAAAGGAAATAAGATGCTGTTGTTTAAGCCGCACGGTCTGTGGTGTCCGTTATGGTACCCAGCAGACTGACAGAATGGGTCTCACAGTTGGCTCCTTATCTTGATCCATTTTGAGCTTTGTGTGTAGGGTGAGGAAGGGTCTAGTCCATCCTTTTCCATGTGGATACCCCAGTTGTCCCAGCACCACTGAGTTGTGAAAGGAAAAAAGTAAAGCAACCCTTAAGTCCTTTCTCCAATCAACAGATTAGAAGATACACTTAAGAATCATGGACAATTTTGTCGCTTTAAGACAGTGGTTTTCAAACTTTTGGGTCTCAGGAACCCTTTGCACTTTATGAAAGATGACAAAAAAAGCTTTCTCATGAGGTCGGGAGTGGTGGCTCATGCCTGTAATCCCAGCATTTTGGGAACCAGAGGCAGGTGGATCACTTGAAGTCAGGAGTTTGAGACCGGCCTGGCCAACATGGTGAAACCCCGTCCCTACTAAAATACAAAAATTAGCCAGGCATGGTGGCAGACACCTGTAGCCCCAGCTACTAGGGAGGCTGAGGCAGGAGAATCGCTTGAACTCAGGAGGCAGAGGTTGAAGTGAGCCAAGGTCACACCACGGTACTCCAGCCTAGGTGGCAGAGCAAGACTCCGTCTAAAAAAGAAACCTCACAATTTAGTTCATTTTACAATGATAAAGTCATTACATCTCAACACAGTCTTAAAGAAGAAACCACTTTCCAAAATAAGCCGCAGGGTGGCAATAGGCTCTGCTGCTGTGAAAACACCTAACATCTCTGCACCTCAGATAGCAGGTTCTCATGCCTGCATCTGCATTCAGTGGGCTGCAGAGCCGTGGCTGGTTTATGAAGAAAGTCCGACCCCATGTTGATATACAATTAGGAAGAAGTATTTTCATTGTGTTTTCAGATGGTTTTAGGTATTCTCTGCTGTCAAATGTAACAAGTGACACTTCCATACAGGCTGTCTGCAACGCGGAGTCTGTGCTCTGGTCGACCGGCCTTTCTGCCCCAATTCCTTCTAAGTCTACTGGTCCGTCCTGCACTTGAATGGCTTTTACCAGCACACGATTTTGTAATCACACATTGGTTAGAAAACACTGGTTCAGAGTTATGAGCAGCTTCCACATTTCGTTATATGTCAAAAATAAATAAAAAAATAAATATCACCATTGATCACATGAGACAGTGGTAGACAAAAGATTTTCATATTTTAATACTCACTGGAAAGCTCAGATGTCTATCTCTGGGAATAATGTAAGGTACTTTCCTTGAGATGAGTCATTCTGTTCATTTTTCAGGCCACACCTGCAAATATCTCCATCTGAAGTGGCATCATTTGTAAGTCATTCTTTATATAAAGGTGGCTGTTAGTGGAAGAAGTGGTTCTGCAGGTTCATAGCTCAGAGGTACCAGTGCTCTCCCAAGATAACCATAAAATCCGCAGAAGACGCACCTGTGCACACTTCCTGTTTCTCACTCAGAACATTCCAGAAGGAACCCTGAATCCCGGTGCCGCAGCGGGACTGAAGTTTGCTCTTACCCACACAATAAACCCAGC